>NC_136073.1:588571176-588694587 GCF_964261635.1 Lissotriton helveticus
ACCACAGGTGCTGGAATGTACAGTGATTAAGGAGATGTAATAAATGAGAAAATTTTATGTCACATGCTGCTTTTGGTATGGAGGCTTACTGGTGTTGTGGTCAAACACATACCGTTGACGTGAATTGTAAGGTAAAGAAATGTGTAATCAGGAGAAGAAGAGATAAGTGAAATGAAGGAAATCTGCCCTGGGGCATCTGCAGTGCCGACCACATGGTAGGTTGTCTGAGATAATGGTGTGCCATTAACAGTCACTTTCTACAGTAAACCTTTCAGTGCACCAGTTAAGATTGGGAGTCCTACTCACTCTTTCCTTTACTGCTGAGGTCTCTGCGCAGCTCAAGGCTCTGTCACCACTAGTACTCTTTGGGTTTTTTTAATAGCAAGATGACAATCTATTTGTGTTAAGACAGCACCGTTCTGTCCAACCAAGGGAATGTGGTGTCCAGATTTGCAAAATTATTTATTTTAACCTGGCTCCTGTTTCATTACCAGCACCAGGGAATCAATACAAATGTTACTGGGTAAATAAAACCTGACATTTCTTTTTAGGGCATTACACAATATTTGTGGATGTCGTCAATACAGGTTTTTAAAAGCATAGTAGTGCCACCTGGTGCCAAGGAGTACCCCCTTTCCCTCTCACCCTGCATATTTTTCACATTTTGTTTAAACACTGAAAGCACTGAAATGGTAAACCCACTGTGACTACTACCACTAACCCATGATCAAGAAACAACCTTTCCTATTTTACTGAGTGCAAAGTCTGCGCTTTGTTGCGCTGGAAAGGCTCATTCTTGGAAGGTAGATGTGTCAGTGAATCTGTGCCTGTGCAATGTAATAAATCAGTCCTGTTTAATGATTGAAGTAATTTTGGCAGGGCGTTTCTTGTATGTGTATAACTGTGGCACCAGGCTGTAATAAACAAGATTTGAGTATTTAGCGACAGCCCATCATTCAATAAGTTTTCAACAACTCCGAAATTACTTGGAAAAATCCATGTGCTTAGACAAGCCCATTTCAATAGATGTGTGAGTGTTTTCAAACATGCGTGTGCCACTGCATTTCAATGCTTTGTCTTACAGTATGCATAGCGTGGTGCACATTTTGAAAGAATGGAACACAAGCTGTTTGGATTCGGTGTGGCGCCGCGGCCAGGGCGACTGACGCTGGAATCTGGGGACCACGGTTCGATCCCCGGCTCTGGCGGCATGTTAGCCCAGCACCATGTGACTCTGGGCAATAGCTCGCTTAATCTTCCCGACGGCCCCCAGCGCCTAGAGACCCTTACGGGTGATTGTGCGCTTTACAAATGTGAACTTTACTTTAACTTTACTTTATTCTTAACATTGGAAAGGCAAGTCAAATGAGAACATGGCATTTTCAATGGAAGGAAAGATTATAACGCACATTGCACAGTTCGCCAGAAATCTTAAACACCCCCCAAAAACTCCAGAAACATACTCAGCTGGTCATAATTTGACCTTCACTTCACAAGATCATGTTTACCCGTTTTTCGGATTATAAGAGGGGCTGACGGCAGCAATCACACTCGTCTGCAGCCCTGTCCTGATTGTTACGTCACGCGCTGGTTCAAACCATTCCAGACGCTGACCGGTGTGACTTCTGTAACTCCCCCACACGACATTCCCACATGGGGTACTCTGGGCTTCCAAATGCACATTACAAAAAATGCAAGTGCATGTCTTTATAACGGAGCCGTATGAAGAAAAGAGACTCGCAGGGTAAACAAATGTGCAAGGCAGTCGGCATCAACAATAGAAGTTAAAGTTACAGTACTAGAGCAGAATTTCCCACGTTCCCAAGAAGTGCGCGGCGCCCCTGGTGAGCTCTGATGGCGCACTGGGGCGCCGCGGCGCACAGTTTGGGAACTACTGGACTACACAATGGTCCATCCTTAACGGTGGCGGGAATTCTCCGGGCATCCCACCCAAGCCATTCAAGCTACTGTTCTTGTATTACCAATATAACAAAAAGTAAATTGTTGTAATGCGGAAGCTAACAATATTTTTTTGTGGAAAATCAATAAAAACATTTTATTTAAAAGGATCATTCCCATGGGCCGCCCATTCTTGCAATCCATTGAGCAGGTGATGTTGGGCCTGAGGGAGAAGCACCTCAAACCAAGTTCTCAAGTGAGGTGCGACAGTACATGCATATTTGGCTGGCATTCCTGTTGTACTTCAATGGCATGGTGGTAAGTCTGAGCCCTGCTAGGTCCAGTGGAGAATTAGGCCTTTTCACATACGCTGCAGGCAGTAAAGATTTTGGTGCCCTCCGGGCTCGGCCGGGTGTGTGCAGTGCTGGGCTGCTGCCTGGGTGGAGTCTGGGCTGGTTACCAACATTGGTTTCCTTGAGCTCTTTCCCATTCTGGTGGTGTTGTCCATTTAGCTGGACCAGTTCTGCAACCAGTCGGTTATATTTCGGTCAGACAACATGATGATGGTTGACTGTATTAACAAGCTCCCAAATGTGAGATGGTACTCAGGTTATTGAAGGAGATTGTGCTGCAATGCTTGAACCTTTTTTTAAAAATAAACTTTATTTAAAGTTTTCAAAAACATAACCGTGAGTGTGCACTCAGCAGCAAGCAAAGGCAATACATATACATAACAAGCATTTGCAATGCAATAGGTCTCGCATTAGGAAAGTTTGAGCTATTGGTATTGCAAATGACACTTTTTTATTTATGTTTTGTTTTTGAAAATAGACAAATTAATAGCTTTGTCATTTACAATGCCAATAGTTATAACTTTCGCAAATGTGACACCTATAGCATTTGTAATGCAATATGTGTTGTATGAGGGAGGGTGAGGGAGGGTGAGTGAGGGAGGGAGAGTGAGGGAGGGTGAGTGAGGGAGGGTGAGTGAGGGAGTGAGGGAGGGAGGGTGGGTGAGGGAGGGAGGGTGGGTGAGGGAGGGTGGGTGAGGGAGGGAGGGTGGATGAGGGAGGGTGGGTGAGGAAGGGTCCGAAGTAAATGGTGGCAGCCAGGACATCATAAGACAGAGAGAAACACAAAGGTTAAGATAACAGTGCTCGATGGTGGAAATGGGATTAAAGGAGAAAGGATTAAAAGTTAAGTAGGAAAGGGGCCAGAAAGGAGACACAAAGGAGTGGAGTGTGTGGCGGAAACAGGGAAAAGCAGAAAAGAATGAACTTCCCTGTTAGCAACTTCTATGTAGACAATACAAACGATTAAATGTAGAGATTTGCATATTTGGAGTGAGTACTGTTTCAGTGGTGCATGGAACATATTTCCAAATATTAAATTAACCACTATCGAAAACTGCTGTAACCTCTACTTGTGGCGCTGTTTGATCCACTTACGATAAGGACGGTGACAAAAAAACAGCCGGCTCAAGCAACAAGCATTTACAATGCAATGGTTTTGCCTTTGTTAAAGTTAGAGCCATTGGCATTGCTCTTGACATTCTTTTTATTTATTTAACATAAATAAATGGCATTGTCATTTAAAATAGCAGGGCAGGGCACAGGGAAGGGGAGACGAAGGAGAGCTGCGGGCTCAGGGAAGGGGGGGCGAGGAGAGATGAAGGAGAGCTGCGGGCTCTTGTTGTAATGCTTGCATGGATGAGTTGGTGGAAGCATGGATGGGTGTATGGATAGATGCATATATACAGCCAATCTCTCAACAATGTATGCAATCCACCAACCCATCCAACCAACAACCCATCCATGCATCCACCCATACATCCATGCATCATGCATACATCCATCCATCATGCATCCATCCACCCACTGTGTCCCACTCCGACCCCTCTAAATATAACTCTTTTTTTCTGTATATAGAGATGACTGTATTCACTAGTATATGCAGTAGACCTTTCTACTCTAACATTCCTGTGACTCTTGCAGTACATCTATTCATATCCCTTCCATATGTATATAGAAATAGAACGAGAATCAACCCACCCCACTTGCTAAATATTAACCCCTTAACTAGATTTCCTAGCAAAAAGCACATGAAACACTATCATGCATTACAAATGGCTGCATAAGACAACAGCCAATATCACATAGCAAAACAGGACAAGTGCACAGAAAAATATAGCTCATGCTTTTAAAGTAAAACAGCCGCTTTATTAGACTGTCAAAGACTGTAGGTCAGTTTACAAAAATTAATCACCACATATGCAAACAAAAAAGGCTCCTGTTAAACCCACGTGTCGTGTGTACAGATGCATTTTTAAACTAGGTTGAGTTAATTTGACAGACAATACACATGTTAGACTTATTAAAATTATAGGCCTTGACTCCACAAACTTCAAACAACATTTTGTTGCAAAGTCTGCTTCATCACCAGCATGAGTGTGCGTGTAGTCAGGTACTTCTTTGAGTCTACTGGGGGGTGGAGGGGCTCATTTTAAGTCACTTCTTCCAGTGTGGTAATCTTTTACTAGAGTGTGTACCGGTGTTCTAACTGGATGATCTGATCCTTGCAAAACTACAATGGCGACATGCAGGGCCCGACGAGCCCCTCTCTCCTGCGCACTTAGACCTCACATGCCTTCTCCTCAGCTTACAGCCTCCTGCATCCACACAGCATCAACCACGCAGAGCACTGCAGCGGCCACCCAGGCACTAGGAGACGCCTTCCATGAGGTTGCCATGTCTGCTCTCCGGGCCAAGGGGAGTCACGGTGCTATCACACACTGTGAGGGGCGTGACAGCTACTGGACTGCATGCTTAGCCCCAGAGGCCTACAGCTACGCGGCCTCTGTTCTTAGCTAAAAGTTGCTAATTAAGCATTGTAGCTGTTGAACTAAAACACTGACACCGAAATGTGCACTAAAAGAGTGTAAAACATTTACTTTAAAAAGTTAGCCTAAACACACAATTTCTGTAACCTTAGTTTGCAAAAAAATTAAACTGCTACAACTGATCGCACGCAAAAGTTAAATTAAATGCCAGAACAAATGCCGGAACAGAAGGAGGACAGACAGGTAACTGTTTAATTTTTTGGGAAAAGTATGTTTAATCTTCAGCGTTTGCTACCTGGCTGGTGTTTTCACTCTCCTCCCTCTGACCCAGCTTTTAATAACCACATAATTGTGTAGCGTTTCCTTTTTTTTTATTCCACCACATAATTGTGTAGCGTTTCCTTTTTTTTTATTCCATTATTGTGCTTACAAAAAATACATGATGCAATGTCCATAACATAACAGCGGCTGTGCGCAAATAAATAAAGTGACATTGAATGCGAGGGTGGAAGGACGCAACTACAAGCTGACAAGAACAAAGAGAGACGGGTTAAACAAGTACAATAAAAACTCACCGCCGCAGCCCGGCTTGTACAGGAAGCCAGGCAACCTGTGTTGGGACGGGGGCGGGGCCGCAAAAAGACAGGAAGCCGACGGGAGCCTACCCCGCGCTCCTGTGCTGAAGCGCTCCTGTGCCCGTCAGCCGGAAGATTGCCGGAAGATTTGCGCATCAGCTAGCGGGGCTCCCGTGCTCGTGGAGAGCCCCGCCTGCTGCTGAGGATGACCCGCTGCCTGCCGAAGGAGAGAGGGACACACGAAAAGAACTCGGTGAGTGGGGTGTGAGGGGGGGGAGGGGATATGTGCGCGCGCGCGCGCGATTGCGGGGGGGGGCGCGGGCGGGCTGTGTATGTGTGTGCGTGCGTGCGTGCGTGTATGTGTCTTGGAGTGCGTGTGTGTGACTGTGGGGGAGGGGGGGGTGTGTGAGCGAGTGTCTGTGCCGTGTGCCTGTATGTCTGAAAAAAAAAAAAATGGCTGGGAGTTACTCTGCGCATGCGCGGGTCAGACGCGCGCTCCCGCGGTGAAAACTGCGAAGGAAACGCTCGTGACACATTGGTGTCCACATTCCCAATAACGGGCAACATTAGTTGTCGAGCAGACACTCTCAATGCTCACGCATTGAGAGTACGTCTGCTCGACCTAAAAAACAGTGATAATGATTCAAGAAATTGGACCCTCCGCTACTACACCCCCCCCTTTTCTAAAGCAAGGATTGGACATTGGAGACATTTACTCCCCCCTCCTCCTCCTACCCCCTTCAGAGCACCCAGAATGTGCCCCGTCATTGGTACTTTGCGTACCTATTTGGAATCCTTTGGCCAGTAATTTGCAGCATACCTCCCTCCAGAGCCTTAAATCATCCTCTAGCTTCTCATCTCTACGACATTTCTTCATGTGTACCTCTTCAGCTACTATCCAGTTGCGCACATCCCACAACCATGCCGGATACTCCGGTGTGCGCGTCCCCATCCACACTATTGCAATTCTACACCTCGCCAGCAGAAGCTGCTGTAGCCTATACCCCATTTTGATTTGCTTTTTGCTTGTCCGAGTCCTGTGCCGAAACCTAAGAGGCAGTGTTTAGGCATTAATTGAACTTTGCTATTCACCTTGCCCCTTGACCGCATGACATTCCCAGGCCAAATGTAATAAATTTGCCCCGCTTTGTGACATCTGGGACATCAGTTGGGCCTACTAGGGGCCATGCGATGTATCCTTGCCGGGGTCATGTATGTGAGGTGTACTTAGTTGTAATGTATTAGGCGAAAACAAGTGTTACAGGATATCATGTGGGTGAGCGGGACTACCGCCTTCCAGTCCTTTTCCTCCAAAGGCTCCACCAGTTCTACATTCTAACCTGCATATGCGACAGGTGCGGGAGCACTGGCATCAACCCACATTGAACAGTACAACAGAGATATAATACGCTAGCCTGTCCCACACATGAGTATGGTATTTAGTGTGCTTTCTGGGGATATGTGGGCCATTTTTCTTTAAATATATTGGCTAGGGCAGCGTGTTGTAGATATTGTCCCTGCCCAGTCTAAAATCCATGCAAGCCTGTTCAAACTTGATGAAGCACTCACCCGGATACAAGTCTGCAAGCGAGTCACATCCCCCCTCCAGCCATGCCCTAAATGACATATTGGTCATTACTTTCTGGACCGGTGCCAACTCCTACACAGTCAGTTCCTGATTGGAACGGGCCATGCCTGAGGATTCGCTCCACAAATAACTGCAACATGCATGCCGTTTGCCTAGCCACAGACAGTGCTGTTTCAGAGGCTCCCGCGCCCTCCATAAAGTCATCAGTTCAGAGGGTGGCACTCTATCACAGAGAAGCCATTTCTACCAGTTGTCCGCCTCGGCAAACCACCTGGCAGCATGCTGCAATTGAGCAGCATAGTAATATAGCTCCATTCTGGGAGCCTCAATCCCACCCCCATCATACGTACGATTCAACGTTGCAAGCGCAACTCTGCTGCGCCATCCCGCGCAGTAGAAGTCTGTCAAAAGGGAGTCCAGAGCCCTAAATATTCATCTAGGTATGGGCCACAACGTATTCTGTAGCATATAAAGACAACGAGGCAGTACCACCATTTTGGCTATGGCCAACCTGCCCATTAGGGATAGTGGTAGAGTGTTCCAGAAGCCAACTGAATGCCTTAAAGCCTCCAACATTTTGTAAATATTTAGTTGCAATATTTGTGAGTCCTCACCCGCCACCGGTATGCCCAGGTACCTAAAAAGCCCAGTCTCCCATCTCAGACCAGGTTGAGGGAGCAACTCCGCGTACTGACCAGTCAACTGAGCCAGGGGAAAAAGTAAAGATTTGCTCCTATTACGTCTCAGCCCAGAGCCACTGCCAAACTCTTCCATGACCCGTAACAGTTTCGGTACTGCCTCTCGGGGCGAGGAGAAATAGAATAATGCATCATCCGCATACAAAGATATTACCTGAGAAGTTCAGCCAACATTAATACCCCAAGTGGCCAGATCAAACCGTTCCCAAATCGCCAGAGGCTCTATTGCCAGAACGAACAGTAGTGGAGAGAGCGGGCAGCCCTGATGCATCCCCCTCACCAGCCTCCACTTGCTTGACCTGCTGCATCCCACCCGGACTCTAGCACTAGGTGCCGTGCACAGGATCTGCACCCATCTTCTAAAATTTGCTCCAAATCCAGCTATCCTAAGCACCTCCAATGGATACCCCCAATCCACAGAGTCAAAGGGCTTTTCCCTCCCTCCTACGGCTAATTCCTCGTCTCTTTGCCGTGTTTCGTGTAGTATATGGGACAACCTTCTGATATTCTTGCCCGTATTAGGAGATGGTATGAACCCACATTGATCTTCGTGAACTAAGTGAGCCATATGAGGGGCCAGTCTAGTGGACAGGACTTGTGTAGTACTTTAACATCCGAGTTAATCATTGTGAGGGGTTGATATGCTGAGGGGTGCCATGTATTCCCCCAGGGTTAAGGAGCATGACAATTTCTCCCTCGCACATTGAGGGAGGCAACCCCCCCAACTCAAAGACCTCCTCGTACATCTGCAAAAGGGGCTGTGTCAGCTGATTTGAGTATGCCTGCAAAAAAGCCGTAGGGAACCCATCCGCACCCAGGGCCTTGAATCCTGGCGTGGCTCGAAGGGTCCTCCTGCATTTCCTCAACAGTGATCTGGGTATCTAACTCCTCCACGCCCTCTGGTGGGAGCTGCAGAAGTGCCAAGTCTCTGAAAATTGGGACATACATATCTGCTGTTACTCCAAGGTCTGCAGTGTAGAGCCGCTGTAGGTGCTGCTGAAACACCTCTAAAATGCCAGCTCAGGTGTGAACAAATCTCCCTCTCTGAGCAGTCAGGGGCAGTGGTTATTCTGGGAGCCCCGCCCCTTTGTAAGATCCAGGCCCTCTGCATGAAACTGCTACTGGTAACGCTTTAGGGTATACCTTTCCAGGCTGTCCCAGATATCAGCTATGCACTCACTCTGCTCTCGTTCCTTCAGCCCGTTTACGGGCCTGCTAGGTTTTCCACTTGTATTGCAGCCAAAGCCTTCTCCCTATTGAGATCTCCAAGCAATTGTCTCCTTACCCTGCACACAAGCCCCATGCCCACACCGCAAGTTACTGCTTTTAGGTCCTCTAACTCAGTGGCCCTCTCAGTCTCCCCCCCATTTCATCTATAGATAGTCTGTAATTGATTGTGCTAAAGTAGTCTTCCCCACTTGATCTTCCAAGAAGTCAGGCGAGAACCTCCAGTGCCTGGGACCCAGGATAGGAGGCCCCCACCTCACGGTGCATCGCACCGGCCAGAGATCAGACAAGAAATGCACCAAATGAGTCACCTCTGCCTCAGGGAATGCTGGTGCACCAGACACCAGCACTCTATCCAGTCTACTCTGTGTTCCGTGTGTCAGGGATTGGCATGTAAACAATGGAAGTACAGGATGAGCCTCCCTCCATATATCATGAGCCCCCAGGTCCTGCATAACCTTACTAAGCATTTGATGCATTCTAGGTTTCGTGCCAGCCTTAGGGGATCTGTCAAGGGCTGGATTCAGCATACAATTAAAATCGCCCATCCAAATAAAAGGAGAATCCACTTCATTGGTCAATAATTCCTGAGTGACCTGGAAAACTGAGGGGTCATCTATATTGGGGGCATAGAAGTTCAGTATGACAATTTCCCTGCCATCCAGGGATCAACGCAACAGTACATATCTACCATTCACATCGGACTCACTATATGTCGCCGTGAATGGAGTACCTGGGGCCACCCAGACCATGGTACCCCTTGCGTAGGTAGAATAGGAAGAATGATACATCTGACCTTGCCACTTCTTGGCTACTGTAGTCGCTCCGCAGTCGTCCAGGTACGTTTCCTGGAGGCAAGCAATCGATACATGGTGATGTTTAAGAAATGTTAATACCCTGTGTCTCTTAGTACAAGTGCCCAGTCCCCGCACATTCAAGGTCAGACATTTATGCTAAGTACCCATTGTGGAGTGTACTCACTGCAGGCACTCGTGCTGAATCCTGCCCACCCATGAATTGGCCCCTACAGTCCACACCTTCGAAACAAACCAACCCAAAAAACAAATAACCACCAGTCCCATCCCCCCAAACCACAGACATTTTACAAACAAAAATGTCACCCCTAATGTCGTGCCAGGCCACACACATCCCCTTATATAGCCAAACAGGGGCAAACCCTCTCAAGGCACCCTATATATAGAAATCTGGAAGCATTGTCCTCCATTTCCAAACACCTGTCTTCGACCAGCTTAATTATGCTGTGTCCTAGCTGTGTTCACTGCCAGGTAAGGGAATACATCCTTGTTATTAGAGCCTACCCCCGTACCCACTGCAAGCGCTCAGCCTTCAAATGCCCTTACTCTTTTCAGCCTGCAGGTATTTATTTATTGATGCTATGTTCCTGGATTCAGCCATGCCCCCGCAGCCCCTACACAGTCTCCTCCCCCTGCCCCCCATGCATTCTCCTCCTGCTCTAATAGCATCTCCTGAACCACATTCACCGATGCATTAGACCACTGTTACGATGTGCCATTGTCATGACCCACATTGTCCCCCTCGGATTGCATCTCCTCCAAATTAGATAGGAAACTGCACCACCAATTTAGGGTGGGATCTCTTCCCACCAATTTATTTGTTAGTAAATGGAATGCTTCGAATCACACCAAATGTCCATTTTGCCCTACACAGAATGAATCACTGGCACATATTTAGTTTGCCTGCCCAGCTTACAAAATCCCTAGGCATAGATGGTTAAAACCCATCTGTCTAATCCTAGGGAGTAGACTAAGTAGCGAAGCGGTTAGGACTCTAAAAACAGCCACAAATGAATCTATTGTGATTGCTTTCGCCAAATTTTTAAGGTGGATGTGGGTTATACGTGCTAAGGAGCGGAGTCAATGTTAATTTTTTCTGTGCGTAAGATATTGGTGGTAAATAACTAAATGTATTATGTTGCACTGATTACAGCATATCTAAACTGGCTGCCTATCTATTAGATCATATGAGTGTCACGCCAATCTTGGTGGGAGTTTTTTTACTGGAAAAAAAAAGTTTTTATACTGAAATGTATTATTTATTATTTTAAGTGTGTTCTAACTGTGGACCGTTATCTTTTTGACCACCACCTTTTAATGTAAATTTTTGCTAAAACACCCATGATTATGAAATATATAGCAATTGTTACTGTTATACTTGGATGTATATCGAGTTTTTAATTCGATTCTAGATGGTATTGTCTTTTATGATTTTTAATCGAAATAAAGGCTTAATGATTTGATTTGATTTAAAATAACTTACTTAATCTTGCATTCCAAAGAGTGATAAACATGTGAAACAGAAGCAGGGACTAAAATGGCTAACCTGAATTACCTTCACCTTTTTTACATTCTTTGTTTCGAACCCACTCAACGTTTCTAGGTAGTAAAGTTTAGGACATGAATACATGTCCCCACAGAGACACGTTTCAATGTCCGTTTTTAATTGCTACCAGGTCTGAGGGCCGGAGCGACCCGAAACACTTAAAGCCGAGGCTGTAAGTAAATGACGGGTTCTTTATTTAGCACCGAAAGGTCTACTGTATATTGGGAGTTACATTAGTCTACAAGGGGGATTTGGGGGGGCAGCCGACCGTAGGGAGGCTTGCACACCCGGGGATGTTTGGGGCAGTAGGGGGGGGGGGGGGATAGGTGTCCTAGACAGGCACCCGTAGCTTGGGCTCCTTGGGCTGGTTTGGGCTCCTTGGGCGGTTTTTGGGATGGCCGGGGATATATACGGCCATTTTGTAGCTGGGGGCACCATTTCAGGTGCAGTGACACGGCAGCCGGGGGTGCTAGGTGAAAATCGTTGTCCCTGGTCACGTGGTGTTCGGCGGCGCGAGCGGGTGCTGTGGAGCGTCGGTGTTCGTTTCACTGTGTAGCGGTTTTTTGTGATGGCGGAGCGGGACCCCAGAGTCGCGGAGGCGTTGCGGTTGCTTGGGGAGGCGGGCCGGCTGGATGTACTCAGGCCGGACTTTCAGGTGAGGCCTCCGCCGCGGCGCGCTGCCAACGGCGCCGCGGCGGCCGTGTGGGCCTGTGAGCCGCCGCGGTCGCGACCGCGGCCGGCTCTGAGTGTGCAGAGGGGAGGCGGGGCTGGGGGCGGCGGCGCGAAGGCCGCGAAGAAGCGTGTTGCGGCGGTGCCGCGTAAGGCGGGGGGAAAGGGCGGGGGCGTGAAGGCTGGCCAGCGGGGGGCGCTAAAAAAGGCCCTGGAGTTCGTGGAGGGTGGCGGAGGGCAGGCACCGGTGGCGGTGGGGGGGGAGGGGGTGCGGGCGGCAATTGACGGTGACGGAGGGGTGGGGGGGAGGGGGTGTCTGCAGTGCCGGCAGGGCTGGTTGGTGAGGGGGCGGGGGGGTCGGGGGAAGGGAGTGCAGGGGGGGTGAATCAGGAGGTGCAAGGAGGGGGGGGTGGGGGTGAAGGAGTGGGGGGGCGGGGTCCCCTGAGGTGGTGGAAGAGACTGAGGTGGAGGAGATGGGTGGGGGGGCAGACACAGAGTTGGACTGGAGCTCTTCAGGGTCGGAGGGGGGTAGGGGCTTGGGGGGCCAGGAGAGAGTGTCGTCCCCAGGGCTGGAGAGGGGGGGGGGTGGGGGGCCAAGGGGAGGGGGGGCTTGGAGAGCGGGAGGGGCGGGGGCGTGTGGGGGGTAGGGGGTGGGTCGGGAGATGGGGGGTGGTATGGGGGGGATGGAGGGGGGGCATGTGGGGGGGGGCGTGGGGCGCGGCGGGGGGCTGGGATGGAGGGCACGGAAGGGGTGCGGGGCCTGGTTGGGGGTCCGGCGGGTGGGGTGGCACCGGGGGCTGGAGCAGTATGGGTGGGTGGGGCATGGGTGGCGGAGGGGTTCCCGCGCGTCGCGGCGGTCACTCAGCGGGGTGGGGACGGGGGGTGCCGCGGGGGTGGGAGAGTGGGTGGGGTGAGTGGGGGGGTGATGGTGGGTTTGTGCACCCCGGTATGCTGGACTCCACTTTTTTCCCTTGGCAGGAGCTGCTTGCGAGGCGCTCGGGTGAGCAGCATGCGGCTCTACTCCACCGAGAGGATGGGCCGGCTCTGTCTAGTGCGGGCGGTCGCGCTCCAACGAGGGACCTGTCAATAGAGCGTGGTGGATGGCGGCGGGGGTCAGCCCCGCCGGGCCCCCCCCGAAGGGTTGTTACGGCCGCCGGGGGCGGGGGAGTGGTTGGGGATGCACAACTTATTGAAGCAGGCGTTAGTGGAATGGATCGGCGTGGGAGTGTGGATTTGGGTGAATTGATGAGAGTGTGTCGGGAGAGAGCGGGCTTGAGCAGGGTGGACCCCCCATGGGGGGGTCGGGTATGTGTGGATGTGGCGGCGGAGGAGTCCGCGGAGGAAGGGGAGATTCGGGAGGACAGGGGGGAATGTAATGTTGTTGCCAGTATTTTACAGGTGCCGGCGAAGCAGGAAGCACCGAGAGTGTCGGCCCCCTCAGCTCAACTGGTTAGGCGGCGGGATCCGGTTCGGACGCCGACCTTGACGCCAGGTAAGACGGGAGAAGGGGCGGAGAGTGGTAAGCGGCGATGTGTACAAGTTTCAGTGGGGACTGGGGGGGAGGGAGCGGAGGGTTGGAGGCTGGTGCGGGGACGGTACATGCGGGACACCGGAGTGGGCACGGATGGCGCGGCGGACGGGGTGGCCGGCGCGGGAGGAGGGTCGGACACGGTCGCAGGCGCGCGAGAGGGAGAGGGGTCGGGGGCGGTCGCCGGCGCGCGGGAAGTGCCGGGTGCGGTCGCCGGGAAGGAGGCGGCGAGCGGGAAGGAAAGTTGCGTGGTACCGGTGCGTAAGTTGCCATACATGGGCATTACGAAGCCACTGGGTGCGCACCTGTCGTTGGCTACGAAGGAAAAAATTTGGAAGGGGGAGTATGTCGACATACTCAAGCTTCTCCACCGGGAGTTGACGTCCAAGGAGGGGTCGAAGGAGGAAGAGCAGGAGTTGGCCAGGCGTCCGAAGGTGCCGTTGACACTGGACAACTGGTCGGCGGCTTTCCTTATCTACGCAAGTGTGTACTGCGAGAAGTTCCCCGACCGATCCGTGGCGCTCATGAAATACATGGATGTGGTGCGGAGGGCCCAGGTGACGTACGGCGGTTTCGCATGGTCGCACTATGACGAGGAGTTTCGGGCGCGCATGGCGGCGGATCCGGAAGCATTGTGGGGGGAGCTGGACGCGGACTTGTACCAGCAGACGATGGGCGGGGCCAAATTCGGCCACACCATTTACACGGCCAGTGGGTTGCCAGTGGGTTCCCCCCCCTTTACCGCGCGCCCCACCCGGGGGGTGGGGCGGGGTGAGTCCACCGGGCAGGCCGCGCTCGGGGCCTGTTGGGATTTCAATAAAGGGTCGTGCGGGCGGGCAACTTGCCGTTTTAGGCATGAGTGCTCGAATTGCGGAAAGCGGCACCCGGCGCAGCGGTGCTGGGGGCTCGTTGGACAGCCAGGCCACCAGCAGGGGCACGGAGGTCCCCAGGCAGGGGGGCAGCGGGGTGGGGGGCGAGGGGGGGGAGCCGGAGCTTTGGGCAAAGGCTCGTACTCCGGTTAGGCTGGAGAGGATGGAACCCTGGTTGGCGGCGTATCCGCGGGCGGAGGATGCTGAGGTGCTGCGTCGGGGTTTTCGGGAGGGATTCCGCCTGGGCTACGAGGGCCCTCGGATTGCCCGCTGGGCGGACAATCTGAAGTCAGTCAATGCACACAAGGGTATCGTGCGGGAGAAGTTGTTCAAGGAGGTCAAAGAAGGGAGGATGGCGGGCCCGTTCACGGAGCCGCCGATGCCTGACTTGATCATCTCCCCCATTGGGGTGGTGCCCAAGAAGGAGGAGGGACAGTTCCGGCTGATACAACATCTGTCTTGGCCGGAGGGGGAGTCGGTGAACGCGTACATTTCGGCGGACTTGGCGTCGGTGACTTACTCGTCGGTGGACGTGGCGCGGAGGCTTGTCACGGCGGCGGGGAGGGGCGCTTTGATGGCTAAATGCGACGTCAAGTCGGCCTTTCGGCTTCTCCCGGTACATCCGGCGGATTTCCAGCTGCTGGGGATTCAATTTGAGGGGTGCATTTTTGTGGACAAGGCACTGCCGATGGGTTGTTCCATCTCGTGCTCGCTCTTTGAGCGTTTCAGTTCGTTCCTGCAGTGGGTTTTTTCCAGGCGCACAGGCTCGGAGTCAGTGACGCACTACCTGGATGACTTTTTCCTGGTGGGGCGACCCGACGCGACGGACTGCCAGCGGCAGCTGGACGGTTCGGCCGGGTTGATGGGGGACTTTGGTGTTCCCCTGGCACCGGAGAAAACATACGGTCCCAGTACGGTGTTGTCCTTTCTCGGTATCGAGCTCGACTCGGTCGCCATGGAAGCACGCCTACCGGACGATAAGAAAGCGGCTATGTTAGGGCTGGTGGCCGACATGCTGGCCTGCAAGAAGGTGGTGGTGCGAGAGGTGCAGGTGTTGTTGGGGCACTTGAACTTTGCTTGCCGCGTGGTGCGGGCGGGACGGACGTTTTGCAGGCGGTTGGGAATGGCGTTGTCCGGGTTGGCTTTGCCCCACCACCACGTGAGATTGTCGGCGGGAGTGAAGGAGGACCTGCGCATGTGGCAGGCGTTTTTGGAGCATTTCAACGGAGTGCCCATGGCGCCGGCGGAGGATTGGGAATGGGACGTTACCATGTACTCGGACGCGGCGGGTGTTGGTGGTTTCGGCCTTTACTGGGATGGTCGGTGGTGCGCGGAGCAGTGGCCGGCACACTGGCAGGCTGGCGGCCGGAGCATTGCGTTTTTGGAATTGTTCCCGTTGGTGGTGGCAGTCACGGTGTGGGCCGGTGAGTTGGCTCACAAGCGGGTGTTGTTTCGAGTGGACAATATGGCTGTCGTCCAGGTGGTGAATAGGCAGTCGGCCAGGGACCCGCAAGTGCTGAAATTGATGAGAGTGTTTGTGCTGCGTTGCTTGGAGAATGACATCCTTTTTCAGGCACGACACGTACCGGGTGTGGACAATGACATTGCAGATGCTTTGTCTCGTTCGCAGTGGGAGAGGTTCCATGGGCTAGCCACGGCGGCGGAGGAGGTCAGGACGCCGGTGCCGGGAGAGATGTGGTCGGTGGGAGAGCCAGGGTCTTCCAGCTGGTGAAGAGATCCGTGGCGGCGTCAACGTGGAGAGCTTACGAGCAATCCTGGGAGGAATTCTTGCGGTCTGGCGCGGTGAGGCGGGGGGACCGGTGGCAGCGCGAGGAGCAGGTGGTAAGGTACATGTTGGAGCTCATGGAGAAGGGTTTGTCGCGGGTCACCATCGCGGGCAAGTTGTCAGCTGTTGCGTTCATGGGTAAGCTGTGGTGGGGCTACGTTCCGTCGGCGGGGGAGCTGGGGGCCCGGCTCTTAGAGGGTTGGGCGAGGGAAAAGGGCGCGGCGGTCCGCTTGAGGCGTCCGGTCACGGTGGCGTTGTTGTTAAAAATCATTGGCGCGCTGCCGGAGGTGTGCAGAGATGAGGGCGAGGTGGTGCGCTTTTCCACGTTAATGTCTTGGCTTTTTTATGGTGCTTTTCGAGTGTTGGAATTGTTGGGGACAAAGGGGGCGCCAGGAGTGGGGTGGGATGATGTGGAGCTGCGCGCGCGAGACGTGGCGGTGCGGCTGCGGCATTCCAAAACTGATCAGAGGGGGGTGGGGACTTGGGTGGTCCTGGGCCCGGGGGAGCAGGAGGGAGCTTGTCCCGCGGCGTGGGGTAGGCGGCTGATGGAGATCCGGAGCCGGGAGGCGGGGCAGGTTTTTGGCAGGAGTAGTGGGGGTAGGGTGACGGCGGCGCAGGCTTTGTGGGTTTTGCGGCGCGCCCTGGGGGACTTGGGCGAGGACCCCCTGCTGTTTGGGACCCACTCCTTCAGAATCGGGGCGGCGACTGAGGCGGCGCGTAAGGGTTGGGGGAAGGAGGAGATTCAGAGGCTGGGACGGTGGAAGTCGGATTGTTACCGGACGTATGTGCGGTTGCGGGAGGTGGAAGGGGTGACGTCTTTGTGATTTCGAAGCCTGATATGTGTTTCTTTGCAGGTGCTGTGGCGGGGCCGGAAGCGGCGTTGTTGAATGTTTATTTGGTGGGCCACTCGTTTGTCAAGAGGGCTGAGCAGGCGGAGTGGGACAAGCATCGTGCATTGAATTTGGGACTGGATACTGGACTGTATAGGTGTCACTGGCGGGGCAAGGGGGGTATGCGGTGGCACGAGTTGTTGCCTATGTTGAGTACGGTGGTGAGAGCGGGAGTGTGTCCGGATGTGGTGGTGATTCATTTAGGGGAGAATGACTTGGTGCAGTGCAAAGGGCTGGCGGTGGTAAAACAGATGATGAGGGACCTCCGGGAGATCAAGCAGCGTTGGGCGGGGTGCCATGTGATCTGGTCCGAATTGATCCCCAGGCGGGTGTGGAGGGGTGCTGAGCGCCCGGGAGCGATAGACAGGGCCCGGCGGAAGATTAATCGGGTGATGGGGGATTTCTGTGAGAAGGAAGGGGTGGGGAGAATGGTTCATCCTGACTTGCGATATGGAGCGGTGTCAGGGAGGATGGGGTACACCTTTCTAGATATGGCATGGAACTGTACGTAGTACAGTTGAAGGAGGCACTGGATAGAGCGCTAGGGGTGCTTAGGTATCCTAGGAGGCAGGAGTCCTAAGGGGGGGGTCGGAAGGCGTAAACGACTTCCGAGTGGCGTTTCCCTAGGAGAAAAGGGGGGATTCACAGGAGGCCTGGGGCTGTAGGGGCAGTTGGGGAGCGGAGGTCAGGAAGGTCACTAAGGTCATTTGAAGTTGGGGGTAGGTTACTGAGCGGATGTTGATACTTTGTTGCAATGTTGGGGATACAATTAGGGGTGGGGGTGGAGGGGGGCTGTTAGGCGGTTACTATTTAGAGAGTACTAGTTTTGTTCGGCACAGGCCAGGTGGGGTTGATTGCGTAGGTGCACCTGATTCCAAATAAAGCGGCCTTTAACACACTAAGTTGGTGTCTGTTTCAGTGCTTTCCCCCCCCCCCCACCTACAGGTGTGCCCCAAATGTATCCCATGCTGTGTCATATCTCTTTAATTTAGCCGATAGATTTTCCAGTAAATTAGAATTGTGTCATAGGAAAGACACAGCCTTTTCCTAACAGCCCCATTGGTGCTAGCCTGTTCTAAATCAGGCTGCTGTCGCGGGCGGCTTGGAGGGTGCATGGTTAGGCACCAGGGTGGCAGGCTGCATATAACCACAGACAGAACTCGCTTGACCTCCGCCGACTTCTGCCTCAGGTCCGACTGTATTTATAGGAATTGAAAAGGACTTTCCGTCAAGTGCGCTTGTCAGTGCTTAAAATACAGTGCTGTCCGTTTTCCAGCACACGGTTGCTTGTTGTGGAATCTCGTCGGTGTTGTCCCCCTGAATCAGAGGAGCTCGCGAGACTTGCGTGCGGTGCCAGTGCGCCTGGATATGGTCTGCGGGCAAGCTGTAGGCAGGCAGCCGCCCGGTCAGACGCCCTCTAGCCAGTGACTCAGAGTGCCCGCACCTACACGCCAACACCCCCTCTTACGTGTCCCTTTTTTTAAACACAATGGACAATATTTTCACCTTCGCCCAGGCGTTGTCAGCTGAGCTGTAATTTACACGCCAGACTGGTATTATTCAAGCAGGTTAACGGAAATAATCTAACTCCAGTATGGATACAGGATGAGGCAGTTACTGTCCTGTGATTCTGAGCTCTGCTGTCAACAGCACAGAGGCCAACTTTAATCCATGAGCTGTAGAGCGAACAAGCATTGTCATAGTCAATAGTTCTCACCTTTGGAACTATTGGCTTTGTCAATGTTTTTTTTAGCGATGCAGCAAGGCATCCTCGATGCTATGCAGCACGAAGGGTACGAGTCCTAAACAAAACAAGCATTTACAATGCAATGGTTTCGCCTTTGGAAAAGTTTGAGCTATTGGCATTGTAAATGACAACATTTGTATTTATGGGTTGGTTTTTGAATACAGATAAATAAATGGCATTGTCATTTACATTGCCATTAGCTTAATCTCTCGCAAATGTGAGACCTATTGTGCCCTACGAACGAGCTCAGCAGACAGCAATTACTATCACACAAACACACCCAGAGCCAGCCACACACACCCAGAGCCAGCCACACACACACACACACCCAGAGCCACACACAAACACACCCAGAGCCACACACAAACACACCCAGAGCCACACACACACACACACACACCCAGAGCCACACACACACACCCAGAGCCACACACACCCAGAGCCACACACACACACACACACACCCAGACCCACACACACACACACACCCAGAGCCACACACACACACACACCCAGAGCCACACACACACACACCCAGAGCCACACACACACACACACCCAGAGACACACACACACACACACCCAGAGCCACACACACTCCGGGGGCAGGGAAGCAAGCACAGCGAGGGGGCAGGGAAGCAAGCACATCAAGGGGTTTTAGGCTATGTAAGATACACTATAGGGTAGCTTTTCCTCAACACAGTATCTAGAAACATGACTTGCCCCTGTGTCACTGTGATCAAGTTTCCACACAAAGCACAAGTCACTTTATACTGTTTTCCCCCTTATACACTGATTATAGTCAAGATTATTTAATTTCTGTTTCAAAGAATTCTAATTCAAGGATGCATAAAGAGGACTTGACCTTCTTAAAGAAACTTTCTACCCATGAGATATACTAAATTTGATAAGAAACGTCCCTGAACTAAGGAAATATATGAAATGCTGGCATTATGAGTAACATTTGTAATTAAGAATTTTTAACCTTGGTATAGTGCTGGTGATGTAATCTGTTTGAGTTTTAGAAAATAACAAAATATTGTCGAATTGGTGCATTATGAGATCCAGTCCAAATTTTAGTAAAATGTGAACGAATTTAAATGCTTAATAAACAAGCAGCAGGCAACAGAGGCAGAAGCAAAACCGGAGCACAAGCAGCAGGCAACAGAGGCAGACGCAAAACTGGAGCACAAGCAGCAGGCAACAGAGGCACACGCAAAACCGGAGCACAAGCAGCAGGCAACAGAGGCACACGGAAAACGGGATGTAGTTTCCGTAATGACCTGGAATGAGGTGGTCACCCTATATAGGACTGTGGGGGTGACCAGTAAGATCACGAGGCCTAACGGAAGGTTGCAGCTGCATGCGAGAGAGAAACCGAGGAGAAACAGTGAAAGACAGAAGAGAGCTATTTAAAAAAAATGCAGACTAAGCTACACAAAGAGAAGAAATAAGAAAGACGAAATGGGTAGAGAGAGGAGAGATAAGGAGACAGGGAGAGAGAAAAAGAGACAGTTTAGTATAGTGTGAGAGAGAGGATCGATGGAAAGAGAGAAGGATAGGGGAGATAGATCGAGAGAGAGATGGGCTCTAGCACAAATATGCCCCCAAGAGCCTCCGTGGCTCTGAAGACGAATGCCTCCGGTCGTGGGAGTCCCTCGTGGCGGACTCAAAAGAAATGCCCCCGCTTTGGAAGAGCCTCGTGGGCTCTGAAAACAAAATGCCCCTGAAGCTGCTAAGACGCCCGCACTCACCGGGAGCTTCTGGAGGACACAGCGCTCTTCTGACTGTATGCTCCGTGGCTCTTCCTTGCTCCTCGGAGCCCCGGGGAAGCCGAAGGGTAAAGTTAGAGACCTGCAGATGACCCAGCGGACTCGGGTGGATCCATTTTCCCCTTCTTTTTCTTACACCTCACGGACAGCGGGAGGGGGGACGGGCTCACGGACAGCGGGAAATTAAGTTTTCTAGTTCACTTTAATGTTTACTGGAAGAGGATTAGCTGTTTCTTTTTGTTTGTAGTAGAGTAAGAGAAAGCAAAACGAAATAGCCATACAATTATTTATTCCTGCCCACAGAGAATGGACTGCAGGCCTAGATCCTCCAATTATCAATGAAATAGGAAAGTACTGCTAATTGCAAACTGGTAAACCACATAGAAGCAGGCTCTGTTTGATTCACTAAAGTTTTTTACATTGCATCTATTACCAACCTGCAGCTTTGCATAAATGGAAATGAAGCGCAGACTTATGTTGCAATCATTGCCAAGACGAAGAAGAAATAATCTACCGTTTGGCGTGGGAATGCTGTGAAATATACAAATCCTGGGAATAAGTGATAAGCACATTACAAAAAAAATCACGGACCCATCTATACAGTTGACCCTGGTGGTTGCTGTGTTGGGATGGATAAAAACAATACCATGTGCCAAAATAAAGTATACTGCTCTGGCTTTGTGACTTGCTAAGCGTTTGGTTGCCCAGTAATAGGGATGAGGTTGCACCCAGATGTAGAAAGCAAGGTTCACGGAATTCAGTTCTTGCAATGAACAACTAGACATTTATGAAGAACTCTTTCCAGAAGCTTCACGTCCAAAAGATTTATGGGCCCCTTGCAAACAAGGGGATTAAAGTTATGTGACCAATGTACATCAAACTGGACACTTTTACATTTTTTTTGTCAATTTATTGTAATCTGGAAACAATAAAAAAAAAACATGAATCTTTAGGATTTCACAATCGTGCTTACAGAATCTGCCTTAACATTGACTCTGATCTCGCCACCAAGACCCACACTGTCAGGAAGGCGCAAGAGGCTAAGAAGCCAGGTGGAGAGGGGACAATTAGCTTTTTACCATCAAGCAGGTGGGTCTGGAGAGCTACAGAGGTCAACATGAAAATGCACGCTACCTCAGTGGAGGTCATTTAAGGAAAAGCCACTTCAATTAATATCAAACTGGTTATGTTTCCATGACTCTGTACATGAGCAGAAGAGGAAAAGCACAGGCGGTAAAACTTCATTATCTTAATTTGGATAAACAAACCAGATATTAAATGCTGCTCTTCAAAGAGTGAACCTGTAGGAACACTGATAAAAAGGAAGATCGCTTGTGAGGTAAATGCAACTATGCACAAAGAGAATCAAAACTGGAAAAAAGTGTGAAACAGATGAAACAGTATATGTTCAACAAACAGATGTAGCTATTGTAGCTCTGTTGGCAAGGTTTGAAAGAAAGCTGGCGGAGGAGTGGGAATCCTTTGCAATCCTCCCAGATGTCACTGTAGGAAGGGGCAGCGAACTAACAAAGTAGCATATGTGTCCAGGACAGTCATTTGAGGTTAACTGTGGCTCCGATAAGGTAAGCAACCCTTTGAACATGTTTGTTGCTCAATTAATGTAATTGCACTGTGGGCAAGCGCAAAGAGCAGGTATTTTTTGTACTTCAATTCCAGCCCTACTAATGGAACAAAAGAGAAATTACTCACGCCAGGATGAGAGCAGAAAGCATGCCTAAAACCGCCATGTGAATTGTAGGCAGGAGAAGCATCTTCAGGGGCCCATCACCAAGCCAGCTCCACACACGCCCACGCCTCAGACACCCATTGACTAACGAGGGGAGGGGAAGGGACAGCGGGAGGTGTGGTTCTGAAACTTCTGGACTCGTGTAATTATTCTGGACTCGAGAATAAAAACTTCATCGTAACATGACGAATTTAGTATCAAAAGACCGAGAATGACGAGTACACTGTGTACAAGCATTTTCAGCATATTCGAGTGACGATTTCACCTCGAAATCGTCATTTTCGTTCAGAACCCTCGACTTCCATTTTGTGTATGGACGCCATTTTCTGAGTTGCCCTTTACATAGGCTTATAATCCAGCTGAATTCGATTCCACAAGGACACGTACACCTTAATCGACTTTCCTATGACCTGTGCAAGTTAGAACCATTGCCCCAGGCCGAACTCGTCAGGTCAGTTCCCCTCCCAGTGGCCGAACGAGATAGCATCAAGGCTCAACAAGCCATAAAACTATTTCAGCGCACCCACACCTGCCGTATCTTGCTCACATCTTTCCCTGCTCTTTTTGCTTCACTTGCTTTATGGTGGGGAGGTGCCCGTTTTTATTGGGGGTCCACCGATATCTGATGAAATGTTGGGCCTTGCCGGGTGATTTGTTGTAGGCAGCACGAAGTGAAATATGGACATGTCATCATGACTCTGCTTTTTCTTTGTATTGAAAATATGTCAATGATCTACTGTAAAACCAAGAATGTTTGTCTGAAGCTTAAAATTCTGTATAAGAAGAGAAGCCTGACTTTGTAAATTCGAGCAGTCTCCTGAGAATATACTTACCGTGTGTTGTACTTCTAGGACACTTGTTACCTTGGTTGCAGCCAATAAAATCGATCCTTGACTTCACCTAGAAGACTCTGAGTTTCTGTGGTCTGAATCAGGAAGGACTCGAGGTCTCTGGGTGTACCCTGACACCGCTGGGTTGCCGGTTCTGTGCCGGTTCTTAAAAACCCAGTACCTCAGCTGGCGCCCAACGTTTGGGGCGATTCCAGTGGTACCAGCCCAGCCAGAGGTTCGTGAGGAGCTTCGTGTGAAAATTCCGGAGGACGGCCAACCACTTCATCGACCCCTGCATGTTGACGTGGTCCGAAGGTCTTTGCTGCGAGGTTCCCCGCTTCCCGACGGCTACGAAGGACTGCTGCCCTGGCTATCGCCCTGATTTGGACCCTTGAAGTTTGGTAGAGCGAAACACTAAGACGAGTCTTCTGGTGACGTCATCGATATCTCAGTTAAGTATAAGTGGAGCGTCTCCCAGTCCTTAGTTGGCTTTGATTTGGAGCTTGCAAGCGCCAAAGCCAAAGGACTCGTGTATTCACGAGAAATATCGTAATTGATAATCCTTTGAAGTTTGGAGCTAGACTAGAGAGCGAAGATGCCTGGTCTTAGACTTGGAATTTTTTTTGTCTTGGTTGTAATAATAGGGACTCCCGATTGGAGGACTCATGTCCGGTTCCTCCGGTTGGAACTCCAACTTACGAGTTATATGTGAAACATGGGGTAGGCCCCATCACATACAATGAAGTGTGGATCAAATACACCAGAAAAGATGGTGTTTTAAAATGGCCCCAATATGGTAGCTTTGATACAGAAATCTTAGATAACCTCGAAATTAAACTTTTCAAGAAGAAAGCCCGGCCGGCGATGTTTGACTCTTTTCGCCTATGGCGTAAGGAGGCCAAACAAAAAGAAATTAAATTAGAAAAGAAAAATAAGAGAGAAAAGGGTATTTCAGTAATGCAAGCTGCTATGCAGTTTAAAGACAATGAAGAAGAACAGATGAGTGAGCAGTTGCACAGGCAACGTAAAATGGTAATAGATAAATGCTATCCAGTTTTGCCGTCTCTTCAGCAAGAGGCAGCAAAAGAGCGCGAAAAAGATCCGTTAATGTCGCATTTATTAAGTTCGCCACCCCCCTATGCGCAAAATGCCACAGCACCTCCGCAACCTTTAGTTGTGCAACCTGTGCCTCCTGTTCCCCCACAGCACCCACCAGCTGTTCTTCAACTGGCTCCTGCTCCTTTGGTGCAGCCTCCTCAAGGCCCACCGATCACACCTGCTTCACCTGTGCTTTCTACTACTTTGCCTAGTGCACCTTCTGTTTCTCCTGATGCTTCCTCTGCTATTGTCTCTGCCCCTGCCCTATCTCACCCTGTTTTTCCACCCGTTCTTCCTTCAGTTTCACCTTCCGTTCGGCAGAAAATGGCCAGCACTGTTACTAACCTTTTCTCACCTCTTTTCGGGTCGCCTACTACGACCCCTAACATGGGACGAAGACAGTTGCGAAGTCGACTGCCTGACTATCAAGAGAGAGATTCACTGAATCGTTTAGCGCGTAAATGGGTTATGGATACTGTAAAGTATGATGTAGAGTCTGTCATGGAAGTCTTCTGTCAATGGGAAGCACCGACGCAGAGATATGTTTTTGAACAGATGTGTGTTTTCCTTTGTGAGGATTTGGAAGACAATGATCTGGAATGCAACCCGCAAGAGTTGTGTCGTGTACGGTTCAAGTTTGGAGAGGGTATGATCGTAGGTCCCGATGTCGAGGGAGCGGTTGAAATATTGTTATCATATCGGAGTAAGGGGAGCAGTTCTGGGTCACAATCTGAGCCTGGTGCATCTAGTAGGAAAAAGGCGCGACAATACCCCATGAGAGAAGTTCCCCCCCAATGGAGAGTGGGCGACACAACTGTTGACCCCCCCATTCTGCCACACTTTCAGCGTGTATGGGTACATGTCCCATGGAAGCGAGCTGAAGTTTTAGCACTCAAACAGACATTACCTGACCCCCGTAAAAATCCTGCGGGGTATTACAAAGAGTTGTCACAAACTGCTGGGTCATGTATAATGAATTTAGCCGATATCGATATGTTATTTGGGAATGTTGTTCCACAGTTTTTATGGGGTAAAATTTGTCATACAGATCATGATCAGGAATTAGGTGACTCGTGGGCTAATATTGCTGCTGCAGATGCCCGACAAGTTGGTGGTGCTAAACCTGAGCCCTTAATAGCAGAACTTCCTGGTAAAATAGTTGATTACATGAAAACGATAATGCCTGCAATACGTGTAAATTGGGATAGGTTGTCTGCATGTAAGCAGAAGAAAGATGAGACGGTCTCAGATTTCTTCGCCAGGTTTGAAGAAACATTTGTCGACCACAGCGGTAAAGATATGACCACAGAAGGTGGCCAGAGATTGTTCGTCGATAAATTCGTGCACAATATACTTCCAGAATTGTGTAAAAAGTTAAAGGATTCAGAAAGTTCTTGGCTGTTTCATCTTCAGCCCAGATATTGGCTACTGCACAATATTACGAAAATAGAGACAAGGACGAGAAAGATAGAGTAGAAAAGAAAACCAAGGAGTTGAAAACAAAGGTTTTGTTACAGCAAGCATATCCGCCACGTGGTGGTGGTGGTCAAAACAATAGTGGTCCGAATAACTATCAGAATAATTTTCAGCAGCCTCAACAGTATCAGAGGAACTCGCAAAGAGTCGAGTACACTCAGCCACGTGCCCCTGTAGGCCCCAATCAGTGTTCGTATTGTAAAGAAGAGGGTAATTTCAAGTATAGTTGTCCTATTTTGTTACAGCGTGCAAATGGTGGTTCTAGTGTAAGAGGTCGTGGTGTTCAGCAAGTGCCTAGAGGTAGAGGACGTGGAAACGTCCCACAGAACGCACGTCCCCTTCCTCCCCAAAATTCTATGAATAGGTTCGATCAGCAGAACAACGCATCTGACAGGACAGCTCAATACTATGTTGATGATTATTATACAGAAGATGAGTATTTGGAAGGTAATGATTGCTAGGACAGCCATGGACAAAGAGAGGGAGTTGTTTCAGTTCCAGTAGATCAGAGTGGACCTTACGTTGAGGTGATTACATCAGGTGTGTCAGAGCCTTTTCTGTTGGATACTGGTGCTACAAAGAGTTCTATTATGCACTCCAAACTCCCTGGCGCACCTTTGTCTGGCGAAATGAACGTTTCTGTAGGTTTTTCTGGCGCCCCAGTTAGAAATCCGATTTCTGACCCTTTGTCTCTTTCTGTTGGTCCTTGTGAATTCGAAGCACCCCTTATTCTGACAACAGGTTGTGGTGAAAACTTGCTAGGATTGGATTTGTTAAAAAGATTGTATGCGACTTTGTACTGTTCTCCTTCAGGAGTACAACTTACTTTAGGTAAGAAAGTGGTTTCTCCCATGTATCTGTCAAGGGACAAACTTCCAGCAGAATTGTCGTTTCTTCCAGATATTCTTTGGGCTGCCGGTCCTAATGATGTGGGTCTTTTAGAAATACCACCATATGTTGTAACATTGAAAGCCAATGTTCACATGCCACGAATTCCCCAATATAGAATCTCTAGTGAAGGAGAAAAAGCTTTGCTAGCGATCGTTTACGAATTGATTGAAAAGGATGTGATTGAAGAAACACGAGGCAACGTTTGCAATAGTCCTGTTCTGCCTGTTTTAAAACGAACTGATCCCTCTCAGCCACCTGTGTACAGATTTGTGATTGATCTCAGAGAGGTGAATAAAATAGTGGTGCCACAATTTCCAGTTGTCCCCGACATTACTACATTATTGACTATGATTCCAGCTTCTGCCACTTGGTTTTCGGTGATTGACCTGAAGAATGCTTTCTTCAGCATCCCGATTGCTGAGGAGAGCAGGGATATTTTTTCCTTCAGTTTAGGAGGTCGCAGCTTCCGCTTTAAACGCGCTCCTCAGGGCTACTGTGAAAGTCCATCAATATATAGTCAAGCTCTAAAAACACAGCTTGATACGATTGTTTTACCTGAAGGTGCTACTCTTGTACAGTACGTCGATGATTTGCTTATTGCTGCAGATACTGAGGAAATTTGTAAGAAAGCAACGATGTCATTGTTGCGCCATCTGTGTGATTTACATCACAAGGTGTCACTTTCCAAACTGCAATATTGCCGACAAGAAGTGACCTACCTAGGTTTCCTCTTATCGAAGCAGGGAAGGAAACTGACCCCAGAGAGAATTCAGGCAATAGCGAAATTGAGTGTGCCAAAAACACAGAGAGAAGTGCGTGCTTTCTTGGGCATTACATCGTACTGTAGACAGTGGATTCCAAATTTTTCGTTATTAGCCAAACCTTTGGTGGCATTAACATGTAAAGACACACCCAATCCCATTCCTTGGTCTGAAGAGTGTCAGAAAAGTTTTCTGAATTGCGCACAGCATTATGTTCGGCTCCTGTGTTAGGTACCCCCAACTACAGTAAGCCTTTTACATTATATGTCCATGAAAAGGAAGGATGTGCATTGTCAGTTCTGACTCAGTTATTTGGGGACAAACAGCATCCATGTGCATATTTTTCGTCGACTTTGGATCCAGTGGCTAGAGCATTACCAAGTTGTTTAAGAGCCACAGCGGCAGCAGCTATTTCTATTCGACAGTCTGCTGGTCTAGTAATGAATAATACACTAGTCGTGATGGTCCCACATGCAGTAGACACATTGTTAAATAGAACCAAGACACAGCACCTAACTAGTGCTCGATTGTCAGGTTACGAATTAACATTGTTAGCGAGTCATGTGCACATAAAAAGGTGCAATACTTTAAACCTAGCCACATTGTTGCCAATTGTAGAGGAATCAGGTGTTTCAGAACAGCACGATTGTCTTCTTAGAACAGAGGAAGAGACAAAAGGGAGAATAGATCTTTACGACACTCCTCTTGCTGAATGTGATGGTACATTATGGGTGGATGGTTCATGCTTCAAGCTCCCGAATGGTGACACGACTGCAGCATATGCTGTTACGACTTTGCATACAATTGTTGAAGCTGCACGTGTCCCACATAATTCAGCTCAGGCAGCAGAATTAAATGCACTTACAAGAGCATGCGTGTCGTCAAAAGGACTGAAAGTGACTGTCTATACCGACAGTCAGTATGCATTTGGTGTGGCTCATAGTTTTGGACGACTGTGGAGAGAACGTGGGTTCCTGACTTCGCATGGAGCTAAGATTCAGCATGGTCAGTTGGTGAATGAGCTTCTTGAATCACTGACCTTACCCCTGCAAGTGGCGGTTGTGAAATGTAGTGCTCACAAAAAGGTGACTGATGATGTTGGTCGTGGAAATGCATTTGCTGACAAAATCACGAAAGAGACTGCAAGGAATGTGATGAGCCAAATGTATGTTGCAGGCCCTGCAAGATGGACTGGTGATGTTGGAATGTGTGAAGACACGATAGAGAGTGTGAAGTCCATCCAAGCTGAGGCCACCGAGAAAGAGTTGAGCACGTGGAGAGAAAGTACGGGTAGAATGGATGCAAATGGTTGTTGGATTGAATTATCAGGGCATCAGAGATGGTTGTTACCCGATGCATATGTGCTTGCAGTGGTTACAATGGCTCATGGAATGGCTCATATCAGCGTAAAAGGGATTTGCGAGTTGTTGGCTCCAGTATGGCAAAATTCAGGAATTTCCAAATGTGCAGAGAATGTCGTCAAGAATTGCATGGTATGTCTGAAGCACAATCCTGGTAGGGGAACCCCAACTCCAGCTGGTCATTTTGCACCTCCTACGTATCCGTTCGAGGTTTTGCAGCTAGATTTCATTCACATGGAGAGGTGCAACAATTTAAAATACGTACTCGTTGTTGTTTGTGCCTTCTCAAGATGGGTAGAAGCCTATCCCCTAAAAGACAACACTGCCTTATCCACAGCGAAAGCCCTTGTGAAAGAGTTCCTCCCCAGGTTCGGAATGCCTAGAATGGTCTGGTCTGATAATGGAAGTGAATTTGTGGATCGTGTGATGAAGAGAGTGTGTGAAGGGCTAGGTATTCAGCAGAAGTTCCACGCTGCAAATCACCCCAATCAGCTGGAATAGTAGAATGCTACAACGGCACTTTAAAACTTAAACTGGCCAAAATCCAAGCGAGCACAGGTATTAAATGGCCTGATGCTCTACCCCTAGCACTCCTGTCCACCAGAATGACTGTGCATTCACGAGTGAAACTTAGCCCTTACGAAATCGTTTTTGGCCGCCCGGCCATTATATGGGGAGTGCCACGACCCACCAAGTTCAGCAAGCTTGAACACCCTGTTTTGCTTGATTATCTGTATGAATTGACGGCTAAATTGCGTGTTTTGCATCAACAGGTTCACGACACCCTGCCTCCGGTCTCTGAGACTCCAGGTCACTCCATCGTCCCTGGCTCCTGGGTCCTTGTTAAAAACTTCCAGAGAACTAAGAACGACCAGCCCAGGTGGACCGGACCGCACCTCGTCCTTCTTTCCACAAGATCGGCTGTTCGAGTGGAGGGGAAGGCCAACTGGATCCACGGGGTCCACTGCAAAAGAATCCCTTCACCTCTGCCATATGACCAGTGGGTCCAGAAGGGTGTCGCTGACCCAGAACCTAAGACCGTGCCACGTGTCATACCTTTCAATGATGCACGTGTAAAAGGAACTAACTCTGAACGTGAAAGCGAGAACATTTCGCACAAGGCTGTGCCACCATCCAAGCGATTGAACACTACAGAGCCTGAACTCTTGTTCCAGGATCAAACAGTACCCGGAAGAGAATGTTACAATTTGAGACCGAGACCTATGGACAAATAAAAGATATTTCTTTTTTCCTTCCAAGTACTATTTTTTAAGTGCAGCTCTCCCATCTGAAGAAAACTTGCTTATTTTTGTTTTTCGAACCGCCATCCGGGTTCCGCTGCTAGGGCCGCGATTGCTTAAAGTCTTTTGAGTGCAGCTGACGACGTTAGGTCGGCAGTTCTGGTTGGTCTAAGGGAGTTGCCCTGGACTGACAGAAGCATTCCTTAGCAGAATCAACCTCCCGTCGCGGGCAGCACTTTAGAGAGGATGGAGTTTTCCGAGATGGAGAGACCTGCCAAACCAACGAACTTTAAACGCAAATTATGTAAAGTGATGACAAAGAAAAGCTTTTTAATATTGTGCATTTGTATGTTATTCAGTATGATGATATTTTTAATAAGTTACGTTTTATTCTCTTTTCGTGTGACATTTGCACCCACTGCATCACCCATACCTCCTCCTACTGTTTCCTCTCACTCTTTCCACCCTCTTCCTGACCATGAATCCAATAGGAGATTGGAGTTCATTAATAACTCCTTTGTTCAGCTCTTGCACCAACACCAACTTGTAATGAACACAACTAACTGTTGGGTGTGCGGTCTCATGCCTCACACAACGGATAAAGGTATCCCTTATCTGGTCCTGCCTTTTAGCCACAATGGTTCTGTGTGGGCATACAGAACAATGTTCATATATGCGCATGAAGTCTACCCCCTACGTTCTGTAACAGACAATCCTAGAAAAAGTGCTCTAGTCAAGGGTATAGTAGACATGATTAAGGAAGGTATTTCTTATGAGACTATCCCGAGAGATGAGACACTAGTATACATAGGATGGAACATGACTGGATATGGAGCTACTCTGAGTGAGAAACAGCAAGTTAAGAGATCTTCCCCGATTTGGATTGTACCCCATCAGGGTCATCTGTGTCTGCAAGGTAATGGCACGAATCCCAGAGCTCAGTTAGGGAAGAGTATCTGCACTAAAACGTATGTTTTTGCAGCCCAGACTTCCCCCGCGTTTTTAGCAGCTAAGGGTACTTATTTTATCTGCCATGATAGAGCCTATACATGGTTGCCCCCTGACTTTTCGGGCTCATGTTTTGTTTCATTCCTGTTGCCTCCCACCTACACAGCAGCGGCAGATTACCACAAGACAAGGATAGTTAGAGGTGTCTTGAGCGAAGAAGACACTGCAGGTCAAGAATTTGGGGACTTTGCAAAGGGTTTTCTGCCGTTCTGGGGATCCATGGCTAACAGCAGGAACATAAGGCAATTGACAAGGGTAGTTGAGTCCACCGTGATTGAAACTGCTGGTGCCCTCAGTAACCTGACTGCTGAGCTCCAGCCGGATCGTCTTATGACCCTTCAGAAGAGGGTCGCGTTAGATGTCATACTTGCAGACCGAGGTGGGGTATGCAGATTGATCCAATCGAGTTGCTGTGTTTTCATCCCAGATAACGCTCCAACAGTGTACCAGGCCATCTCCAAACTGCATAAGATTTCCGAATCCATTCATGTAGATAAAGGAGATTGGTCGTTGATGGGATGGTTCTGGGAACTGGTATCCGCCTGGGGATGGAAAATTCTGATGGTCATTGGGATGGTCTTGGCCATTCTTTTCCTGTTCTGTCTGTCCATACAGTGTGCTCCTGCAATATGTGGCCTCTGTGTTACATCATGTGTAAGGAAGCCTGTATCAAGAGATGAACTAAGTACTAGAATGATGTTACAGCAACATCTCAATGACTTTAGGAATATAGATCTGGACTCAGATTAGCATGAGGATAGATTAATTGCCTATGTAAGGGCAAAAGGAGGGTTTGTGGTTCTGAAACTTCTGGACTCGTGTAATTATTCTGGACTCGAGAATAAAAACTTCATCGTAACATGACGAATTTAGTATCAAAAGACCGAGAATGACGAGTACACTGTGTACAAGCATTTTCAGCATATTCGAGTGACGATTTCACCTCGAAATCGTCATTTTCGTACAGAACCCTCGACTTCCATTTTGTGTATGGACGCCATTTTCTTAGTTGTCCTTTACATAGGCTTATAATCCAGCTGAATTAGATTCTACAAGGACACGTACACCTTAATCGACTTTCCTATGACCTGTGCAAGTTAGAACCATTGCCCCAGGACGAACTCGTCAGGTCAGTTCCCCTCCCAGTGGCCGAACGAGATAGCATCAAGGCTCAACAAGCCATAAAACCATTTCAGCGCACCCACACCTGCCGTATCTTGCTCACATCTTTCCCTGCTCTTTTTGCTTCACTTGTTTTTTATGGTGGGGAGGTGCCCGTTTTTATTGGGGGTCCCCCGATATCTGATGAAATGTTGGGCCTTGCCGGGTGATTTGTTGTAGGCAGCACGAAGTGAAATATGGACATGTCATCATGACTCTGCTTTTTCTTTGTATTGAAAATATGTCAATGATCTACTGTAAAACCAAGAATGTTTGCCTGAAGCTTAAAATTCTGTATAAGAAGAGAAGCCTGACTTTGTAAATTCGAGCAGTCTCCTGAGAATATACTTCCCGTGTGTTGTACTTCTAGGACACTTGTTACCTTGGTTGCAGCCAATAAAATCGATCCTTGACTTCACCTAGAAGACTCTGAGTTTCTGTGGTCTGAATCAGGAAGGACTCGAGGTCTCTGGGTGTACCATGACACCGCTGGGTTGCCGGTTCTGTGCCGGTTCTTAAAAACCCAGTACCTCAGAGGGGGGAAGGCACACGGACAGCGGGAGGGGGGGCGGGAACGGGCAAACGGACAGCGGGAGGGGGGGCGGGGAACATGTTTGGTGCTGAATTAATGTAATTGCACTGTGGGCAAGCGCAAAGAGCGGGTATTTTTTGTACTTCAATTCCAGCCCTACTAATGGAACACAAGAGAAATTACTCACGCCAGGATGAGAGCAGAAAGCATGTCTAAAACCGCCATATGAATCGTAGGCAGGAGAAGCATCTTCAAGGGCCCATCACCAAGCCAGCTCCACACACGCCCACGCCTCAGACACCCATTGACTAACGAGGGGAGGGGAAGGGACAGCGGGAGGGGGGAAGGCACACGGACAGCGGGAGGGGGGACGGCCTCACTCACAACAGGAGGGGGGACAGGAAAGGCACGGACAGCGGGAGGGGGGGCGGGAAAGGCACGGACAGCGGGAGGGGGGCAGGAACGGCACGGACAGCGGGAGGGGGTACGGGAAAGGCACGGACAGCGGGAGGGGGGGCGGAAAAGGCAAACGGTAAGAAAAAGCACTCACCTGGACTTCTTCCAGCGGCGGTCGGCCTGCAATGACCAAAACAAACCTTCCCCCCCCCAAAAAAATAGGAACCGCCCACCACCGCAATGACGTTACCAAAGGGGCAGGATGATTAAAAATGGCCGGAACGCCCACGAATCTGCTCCGGCCATGACGGACAGATCTCTGTTCCAATGGCTAGCCTCCATTTATGGAGCTAGCCAATGGAACAGAGGGCGGATTCCCAAGCCACATACTGTAAACATTAGTTTTCGCCTGCGCCGGAAAGCTGCGTAGTGCGCAGCTTTCGACGAGGCGAAACCTAAAAAGTGGGGAGACTAACCTAATTAGGCAGTATGCAGGTGACATCACAGCGCATGAAATCACAGCGCATGACATCACGGGTCATGACATCATGGCCCGTGACATCACATGTGGAATCACAGGAATTGAGATCACAAAGAGTATCATCACAAGTTATGACTTTACAGGAGGTTGCATCACAGGAAATGATATCGGATCTTTAGACCTCACATATATGTTTACAGGGCAATCATGAGCACATTTGAGCGCATTACGAGTATACATGCAAACCCTCCTGATTTAGGCAGAATACGCACACTTTTGTAAGCTATACATAAAATAATGCTGCCTTTTCTCAGTGAGAGCTTCTGTTACCCAGGATTGAACAAACTAACTCCACCGCCAGCCTACTCAACCAGGCATAATATTCCACGTGCAGCACATTTCCATGTAGATGTGATTTCTTTAACTGCATGGGCTCATCGTAGGTGAAACCGCTCTCCTATGCAAAGTATTCTTACTCAGTCTTACCCACCTGCACTAATTTCAGGCGAATGGGGCTTTATTTTCACCAACACACCATGATCCAAAGCAAGATAAAAGACAGAAAGGGAAGAAAGGAGAAAGAGAGATAAAAAAACAATGATGACGGCAGAAAAGAGGATGAAAAAAGAACCTGCAAGAATAAACAATTGTGAGCTAGTGAAAGAAAAAGGTTATGGCAATCTTGGTATCAGCAGTAGGACTGTAAGAAAAAATGTGCGGCTCTGCGTTTTTGTTTCCACAAATTACACAGGATGTATGACGTTACAACGCATACTATTACAACGCATGCTTTTACAACGCATTTTTTACCATGCAAGTACCTTTACAATGCATGACTTTACAACGCATACCTTTACAACGCGAAATAGTCTAAACATACGAAAAGTACCATTACAACGAAAACACATATTACGTATACCTTTACAACGCATTAAAAAAAAAAACTATATATTTTTAAAAATTTTGTCAAATAAAACCTGGCACTGGTTGCAGGGAAAATAGGGGTTTTGGGTGGGGAAGTGTATTAAAATGTGGTAAGAAACTGTACGTAAATTTTACGAAAAAGAAGGCTTACTTAATAAATGAATACTCGGGTATTAAAATTAATACTCAAGTATTAAAATAAATACTCAAACATTAAAAGATGTTATTTTTTCTTAAAAAAAGCCTGACTTAAAAATAACATTTCAAAAATTAACGAGTAAAGAAAATAGCTCTATGAAATAACCAACTATTTACAAACACATACCAGCCATTTTGAATAGTGTAGATAAGAAAATAGTCCTACAACTCTTTTCATGATCGTAAAATCAAAACACTGATAACAAAATGGATGCCAAAACGGATTTAGAAAGTTAAAACTACACTTATTAAATCGATTAATTAAATTACATGTTTCCACAGAAATAAAATAGTGTCAAAAAGCGATTTAAAACGCAGTTTTTCTCTAAAATAAAGAACACACTATCAGAAACTTATAAATACGAGCAAGACACCATTTTGAAACCAGTTGATTATCAACTCCCAGAGAGAGCAGACGCCAAAACATGACCCTCTGACCTATTGAAACAGCGACGACCCGGAGTATTTCAAAAAGCATTATTTTGACCAATACAAGTAAGTTTGTAAATAAATAAAACTATAAAAAAGATATTTAAAGGGCAAGAATAATTTTTGGGGTCAAAGTAATGAAAAAAGTTTGCTAAATTACAAAGATCATAGCGTAATACTTTTTTTTAATTATTAAAAATGTATTTAAATAATGTTTTATAAGAAATAATCAATTTACTTCCATTTTTAAATAAACAAATGCGAAATATAATTTCTCGACAGCAAACAAATTTAATCTGACAAAGCGAAAAACACCATAAAAGCAGCATTTTCGCAAAGGAGCAAAACTCCAAATCAACAGTATCTCAAAGGTACTTTTTTATAAAAATTACTCGATTTTTGAAAAGTCGCAAAACATAAAGAGCATTTTCTAATACAAAGAAATGTCTTACCATTTCCACACAGATAAGAAAATTAAAAAAAAACAGGTTCCTTAATCGAAAATACCAAAGACGATATTTCAAAAGGTACTTTTTTTTTTAAAAGTCTAGAGATAACATTTTCCGTTCTAATTCCAGCATATTGTAGCAGTAGTAAAAGTGTGTGATAGTGTAGGAGTACCATTTTCTATTCTAACTCCAGGAAAAGGAAACAATAGGGAAAGTATATGATACTGTAGGGGTACCATTTAGTATTGTAAATTCTACAATGTGTAGCAAAAGTATAAATTTGAGATAGTGTAGAAATAATATGTAGCAGTCAGAAAGTGTAGGTTAAAGTAATAATTCAATTTACTATTCTAAATTCAGGAAGGTGCAACAGTAGAGAAAACGTGTGATAATGTAGGGGTGTAATTTTCTATTTTAACTCCATGAAGATGCATTAGTAGGGAAAGGTTAGGATAATACAGAGGTATAATGTACTATCAAAACTTCAGGATGGTGCAGCAGTAAAGAAAGTGAAGAATAGTGTAAATGTATAATTTACTATTCTAACTCTAGGAAAGTTCAGAATTTCTAAAAGTGAGCGATAGTTTAGGGGTTTAAAATTCTAATGTACTTGCTATGAGAAGAATCTTAAGTAAAACGCATAGAAAATGCTTTTAAATACATTCAAATAAAATTTTAAAACGATTTGACAATTTCAAAAACATATTCTTTCTTTTCCATCTTTACAGATTCTGAATAACCTTCCAAAGGAAAGCAAAGGGAAGCAAATCCAAAGAAAACATTTCCTGAAAAGGCAATATCCCATAAAAAAAGGTAAAAGGTTTTAAAAGGTTTCAATATAAAACTAAACAAGGAGCAATATTTAAATATTGCAAGTTTTAGAATCTGCATCAAAAAACAAAATGATAGGTAATCCAGGGGTGTAATTTACAAATCTAAAAATTACACTGCAACAGTAGGCAAAATGATCGATAGTGCACAAGAATAAAACCATGAACACTTTTTTAAACATTTTAAAACATGCTATAACATATTCTTTCTTTTCAATCTTTCTAGAATCTCAACTACCCAACAAAAAAACAAACAAAAGCCACTACCAAAAACACAATCTTTATTAAAAGGAAAAAAGACTAGACTAATAAGGTAAAACACATCATAATGCAAAAGTATAAAGCAAAACATAGTGCAATACTTTAGTTTTATAACTCACAAAATGTGCAATAGTAGGGTAAGTAAGAGATAGTGTAGTTGAGTATTATTCCATACTAACTCCAGAAAATTAAAGCAGTAGGGAAAGTAAGGGACAGTATACAGGTACCATTTACTAATCTAACTCCAGGAAGGTGCAACAGTAGAGAAATTGTTGGATAGTGTAAGGGTACCATTTACTATTTTTTTTTTTTTTTTTTGGTAGAGTTTTATATAGCGCGAACTAGACCCGAACCGAATTAGGTATCAGAGCGCTTTACATAGCACCAGTTACGTTACATGAGGACACGCATTCATTTTAGGCACGGGGAGATTAAGTGATTTGCCCAGAATCACAGGAGGTTTTTGGCGTCGTTGCCGAGACTCGAACCCAGATCCCCAGGTCCGAGGTCGAGCGCCCTAGCCGTTAGGCCAACTCCTCTCCCGAAGCTATTCTATCTCCAGGAAGCTGCAACAGTTGGGAAAGTGTTGGATATTGTAAGGATACCAATTACTATTCTAACTCCAGGAAGGTGCAATAGTAGGGAAAGTGTTGGATAGTTTAAGGGCACCATTTACTATTCTAACCCCAGAAAGGTGCAACTGTAGGGAAAGTGTTGGATAGTGTAAGGGTACCATTTACTATTCTAACCCCAGGAAGGTGCAACAGTAGGGAACGTTTTGGATAGTGTAAGGGTACCAATTACTATTCTAACTTCAGGAAGGTGCAACAGTAGGGAAAGTGTTGGATAGTGTAAGGGTACCAATTACTATTCTAACTCCAGGAAGGTGCAACAAGAGAGAACGTGTTGGATAGTGTATGGGTACCATTTACTATTCTAACTCCAGGAAGGTGGAACAGTAGGGAAAGTGTTGGATAGTGTAAGGGTACCAATTACTATTCTAACTCCAGGAAGGTGCAACAGTAGGGAAAGTGTTGGATAGTGTAAGGGTACCAATCACTATTCTAACTCTAGGAAGGTGCAACAGTAGGGAAAGTTATTGATAGTGTAAGGGTACCAATTACTATTCTAACTCCAGGAAGGTGCAAAAGTAGAGAAAGTGTTGGATAGTGTAAAGGTATCATTTACTATTCTAACTCCAGGAAGGTGCAACAGTAGGGAAAGTGTTGGATAGTTTAAGGGTACCATTTACTATTCTAACCCCAGAAAGGTGCAACTGTAGGGAAAGTGTTGGATAGTGTAAGGGTACCAATTACTATTCTAACTCCAGGAAGGTGCAACAGCAGGGAAAGTGTTGGATAGTGTAAGGGTACCATTTGCTATTCTAACTCCAGGAAGGTGGAACAGTAGGGAAAGTGTTGGATAGTGTAAGGGTACTGTGGTAAATTAAATTTACTTATTACCTCATTTCTGAATTTCTATGCTTAATAAATCATAATTTCTTGTCAATGCAAAGCGAGGAGTCCGTGGTGCTCAAATGAAGGAGGAGGAGACCAATAACTCGAGTTAAGGGGAGCGCTTCCAGCACCAAGCGGGCACAGGAGCAATCTCTCAAGTCCCTCTATTGAAGTGGGGTGTCTTTATTTTCAACAGCAGGACATTTATACAGTCTCGGTCACGAGGCAAAATAGAGGAACAAACAGGTCATGGCAGATAGAGGAACAAAGATCAGCAAGAGGAGCAGATTGTGAAGAAATGGGGGCGTGTCTTAGGCTTCGTGAGGGGACTTGCGATGTGAAATAGTCTGACAGTTGGAAGGGGGAGGCTTCCTCATTTGGGGTTTGTGCTCGTGCTTCATGTCAAAAAGAGGAACTATCTTGTGTAAAACAGAGACCATCTGCTCTCTGGCTTGCAGTAACTAATTCTTAAAACAGGAACTATCTGCTGGTTCTGGGAATTGGCTGAAGCACAGGAAAGGGTGGTCAATGAACTAAGATGCCAGGTGCAGGGTGTCTTACAGTTACGAACAGGAACTATCTGCTGCTGGTTCCCAGAATTGGCAGAACCACAGAAATGTGTGTGTTCACAGTGTACAACCTTGTGCTTCCTCTATTAGTTGGGGGTGGTCACAAGGCAGTTGGTGTGACAGGCTGAGTTACCAACAATGGACAAGATGTGGCTGAGTCTCTGGCACAACTGGGGGAAGGCACACAGGCAGGCTTCTTGGAATTGGCTCGACCACAAGGAGCAGGGGGTTGTGCAAGATTCAATGGGGATGTGAAGGACAGTTTTCAGACAAGTTGCTGAGAGCATGTCACACACAAAATGGGTGTTTGTCTGAGAAAAATGGCTACCAGGCAGAAACAGGGAAATGATGGGGCACAATTGTCAATTTTATTTCCACATTCCCTCCTTGCCCCAGAGTGTACCTACATTATATCTCAATTTGCATGAGATCATCTATACATTCTTGTAGCATAATTCTTTCCCTTTCTCTCTGCTGGACAAGAGGTTTAGGAATGCAGTTTGCAGCGCATAGACCGCACAGGGCAGGGCCACATTGGATGCAAAGGCAGCATCCAGTTATTATCAGGAATATTATACCTGCTGCTGACAGCAGTTGCCATCCCCAGGACGATCTGACATGGGGCACTAGGAGGTCTCGGTGGTAAGTGGATGGGGCCACAAAGACAGGGGGTAACAGGAATGCTATATAGCAAGTCCCCCCCCCCCCAGTTCAAGGGCAGCTGCACATAGGTCGTTTGGCCACAGATGAAATAAGTATGGCGAGATGCTAGAAATGAGGACTTTCCTCTGTCTTCAAAACGTATAGTGGTATGACAGTCACTGTGTCCTAATGGAACAGAGCCATTTTTCTGGATGCACAGGTGTCCTTTTACTGGTGAGACCGAGATGGAAGGGGGACCAGCATTCTTTTTAGGTTTGGTATTTAACATCTTGTAGGACATGGGCATGTTCCCTTGCTTGTATTCTTCACTTTCTAGGACTGTACCTGTCGCCTGAGGATTTCCCTCCTTATTAGGGTAACAGGCTGTATTGAGTACCTTGTTTAAATCCCCCCAAGGCCACCCATTCTTGCATGAATTATTTCCGTCAGGGCAGGAGGTGGGGGTAGTATCGTCAGCTGTTATTAGGGCGAACCAGGCTTCACAAGTTCCATTATAAGAGAATGGGAAAGGAAAAATAGCCATTCCTCCCTTTTTCTGATGAGGTGGGATGCGGCCACATATCCAACAATTGGTGCTATTACTGGCCTGCTGAGTGTGGTGTAGCTTCTGTATGAAGGTATTGTTTCGCAAGGCTGGTCTATGGGCTTGTTCATGAGGGGGTAGGTCGTGATAGGTGTGTTCCTGAGTGCTGTTGGGTGTATGAGAGGTGTGTTGTGTTGGAGGAAAAACAGTGTGGAGAATCCAACCAAGACACGTCATAACTACCATGAGGAAAAATAATACTGTCAAGCATATAGTAGGACCATTATGTCTTTTTCTAGAGTTCATTTTTTTTTTCCTCCCACATAGTCAAGGTGTTAAAATCCATTCTCATGCTCCAACCACTTCACCACTGGACCGACGCCCAATGGACTTAATTAGCCAGAGTCCGAATGGCAGACCTTAACTTTGATTTGTAGTCCTGTTGTGGGGTTAGTTCCAAAGGCAATAAAGATTGTTCAGTCACAATGTTAGTGGGATTGGCAGGGCCATCAGCAACAGTGTCTTTTTGTCCAAAATGTTTCCGGCAGTGGCTTGCGTGGAGCCAGCCCTTCCTGCCCTCGACCTTCACTGCTGTCCGTGTTGTTAGTAGTACGAGTCTTGGCTTCTTCCACCTGGGCTGGAGGGGGCTGGTCCGGTCGAAGTTCCTCACGAGGACCCAGTCCCCGGGTCGGATGGCGTGTTCTTCCGGGTTGGTTTTGTCAGGGAAGGTGGCAGCAACCTGAGAACGACAAGATTGGAGTGCAAACATCAAGGAAGCCAGGTAGTCAGTCAGCATAGTACTGTCAACATCAGTTATTCTTTTAGGCCTTGGCGTACCCCACATATTTGGTGGTCTGCCAAAGACCACTTCATATGGAGATAAGCCAGTTCTGGAATGGGCTACCATACGCATGAAGAGGGCAACCGGTAAGGCTACCATCCAGTCCACGCCTTTGCCAGTGCATATCTTGGCCAATTTTGTCTTCAAAGTTTGGTTGTGTCTTTCTACTAGACCTGCTGCCTGAGGATGTCTTACACAGTGAAACTTCCAAGTGTACCCTAACAGAAGAGACACTTGCTTCATGAGTTCAGAGGAAAAAAAAAGGTTGGCCGTTATCTGAGTAGATGACACGGGGCAACCCATACCTTGGGGAAAACTCTCTAACTAATTGTTTAGCAGTTGTCGTTGCAGTGTAATCTGGGACGGGATAGGCTTCTGTCCATCTGGTCAGAGCACACACTACAACTAGTACATACTTGTGACCTCTACATCTCTCCATCTGGATATAGTCCATCTGGAGAACTTCAAATGGATGGTCAGGGGGTTGGAATCCTCCCTGTTCCACCTTTGTGCCTTTTCCTGGGTTGAACTGATTACAAATCATGCACGTTTTAACTTTTTGTTTGGCTGCAGTTCTCAAATGTTTGTTGTGCCATATATTCTGTATGCTGTCTAACATTGCTTTTTCTCCCAGATGCGCTGGTCCATGTATGGTGTTTACCATAACCTGTACCATGGCATCCGGTAGAAACCATACTGCTTTTTCAGGTGTCATCCAGCCTTGATCTGTAAGGACCCCTCCTTTTTCCTTCCATTCTAGCAGTTCCTGTGGTGTGGCGTGACTTTGGACATCCTGGATGTCAGAAAAGGGGTCTTGTATTGTATATTGGCGGTGTGGTAAACTTAATTCTGTGTTTGCTGCTAACTTGGCTGCACTGTCTGCAGAATCATTTCCTTTTGATATTTCATCTGTTCCTTTTGTGTGCGCTTTACATTTTAGCACTGCGATTTTCTCTGGTAACTGACTGGCCTCTAAGAGGGCAGTGATGAGTGTAGCATGCTGTATTCTGGACCCATGTGATGTGAGAAATCCTCTCTCTCTCCACAATGTACCGAAGTTGTGTACAACTCCAAAGGCATATTGTGAATCTGTGTAGATGTTAACTGACTTTCCTTTTGCTAAGTGACATGCTCGTGTTAGGGCTATGAGTTCTGCTGCCTGTGCCGACAGTATCTCTATCTTGTGTGCTTCTAAAGTGTCTGTACCATTTGTGATGGCATAGGCTGCTGCTAATTCTCCTGTGGGGAGTCTCATACATGAACCATCAACAAAGAGTGTCATGTCTGCCTTAGCAAGGGGAGTATCTTGTAAATCTGGTCTTGGTTTGGTCACTAAATCAATTATGTCAATACAATCGTGAATTTCTTCAGTAGGAGAGGTCAGTGGCAACAGTGTTGCTGGGTTTAAAATTTTACAGCGTCTAATCTCAATGTGTGGCTGAAAAAGTGTCATCTCATATCCGGTGAGTCTGGCTATTGTCAGATGCTGTGTTTGTGTTCTGTTTAACAGAAGTTCTACAACGTGTGGGACCTGAACTATCAGATGATGTCCCAATACAATAGAATCGCTTTGTCTAATAGCTTGTGCAGTAGCTGCTACTGATTTTAGACATGCAGGCAATGCTTGTGCTACTGGATCTAATGTGCTTGAAAAATAACCACATGGTTTATGTTTGTCTGCTTGAAGTTGGGTCAGAACTGATAGTGCTGTACCTGAGTTTTCTGTTACAAATAATGTAAAATCTTTGGTGTAATTAGGTGTTGCCAGCACTGGGGCTTGACACATAGCTTTTTTAAGAGACTGAAAGGCTTGCATGTGTTCATCTGTCCAGGGTAATTGTGGAGTAGCGCCAGCTTCGAGTGTTGTCAGCTGCACTAATGGTTTAGAAATTAGTGCAAATTGTGGGATCCACTGTCTACAATATGAGGTGAGACCAACAAAGGCTCAAACTTGTTTCTGTGTTGTTGGTTGTGGTATTTGTAGTATGAGCTGGATGCGTTCCTGTGTAAGCTGCCTACCCTCCTTTGACAGCAAGTGCCCTAAGTATGCCACTTGCTGTAAACAAAATTGGAGCTTACCAGGGGAAACTTTATGGCCATTTGCAGCTAGGAATTCTAGTACTAGTAGTGATGCTTCAGCACATGCTGCGTCAGATCTGGCCGTAATGAGGATATCATCAACATATTGTAGTATGGCTGTATCCGTGGGCATTTGAACAGTATCTAGTTGTCTTTTTAATGCTTGGCTATATACGCTTGGACTCTCTGTGAAACCTTGAGGAGCTCTTGTGAATTGGAAACTTCGTCCTTGTAAGGAGAAGCCAAAAAGGTATTGACTGTCTGGGTGAATAGGTATGCTAAAGAATGCGTTTTTCAAGTCAATGACTGAAAAATGCGTTGCTTCCGCATCTATGGCTGTGAGTAGGGTGGAGATGTCTGGAACCACAGGGTGTTGTGGAATGACACATTTATTTAGCTCTCTCAAATCCACCACTAGTCTGTAGACAGGTGGTGTTCCTGGTTCCACTTTTTTTATGGACTGGTAATACAGCGGAATTGCAAATGTTAGAAGTTGTTTCCTTAATCACACCTGACTGTATTAGGTCCTGAATAATCAACATTAATGCTTGTTCAGCCTGAGGTGGAATTTGGATTGCCTTATGCGTGGTAGTTGGGCTCCCTCTTTCAGTGTAACCTTGTGAGGTGTTATTTCCATACATCCTACTGTGGTGGAATCAGTGGCCCACAGGGTGTGTGGCAAATCTTTCAAACGCTCATCTAATTCTCTACTTATGTAGTGGCCCTTGAAATCTCGCAGAAATAGTCTGACATCTGTAGGTGAGCAAACAATGACAGCTCCTAATTCTTTCAATGTTTTTATACCAAGCAAGTTTTCTGGACATGATTTTGTCAATATAAGATCTGTAGTTGACGTGAGGGGACCAACCTGCAAGGGCAGTGGTTTTGACGTGGCGTTTGTCACAGGTTGTCCCGAGAAACCCAGAGAAATACTTTTTGAACCCGAGAGAGGAGCCTCTGGGACCTCTTGATGGCTTATTGTTGTTTTACTGGCCCCAGTGTCTAGTAGAAATTTCCTATCCTCCCCAAGAAGTCGGACCTCTATAAATGGACCTGTCTGATCTACTGGAATGGGGATTAGGGGCAGTTTGTCATCTTCTCTCTCTGGGCAACATCATGAGAAATCTGGGTAATATTCAGTGTAGGCGCTGTCTATAATATTCATTTGGGCCATTTGTGTTGTCAGTGGAACTGAAGGTGTTGAACTGTCTAGGGAACCATTCTGTTTTGGCTGATATGGGCGTGGCTGGGTCTTACCAGTAGCCAAATTGTGCTTTAAGACTGGGCAATCTTTAACGAAGTGTCCCATCTTCTTGCAATAATTACAAGTGCTTTTTATATTTGTCTGGCTACTTGGTGTCTGTTGACGCTGGGGTGCAGTTTGGGCTACTAATGCTTTCATCTTTGTGTCTTTCATGCGTTTCTTATCATTTTCTTCTTCATCCCTAATGCGATTCTGGTGATATTGTAGCATTTGTAACACCTGTGGAGGTGTATGTGCTTGACAGGTACTTTCTACTTTTAGTACTCTGTCCTTAATGGCTGGCAAGGCGTTATCTACTAATTTGGAAACAAACAGATGCGGGTAAGCTTCACTTGTCGGTGTAAGGCCGCTATTTACCGCAATACATTTTTCAAGTCTGGTGTAATAATCTCCTATGTCTTCACCATGTTTCTGTTTGCAAGAGGAAATGGCATCCCAGTCCTCCTTTTTCACTGTTAGTAACTGTGGTAGCACCTTTAAAATAGTGCCAGGAAGTGCTTTTAGTCTGTCTCCTATACCTTGACCTGCTACTCTAGTATTTTCATCATTCTGAAGTTTAGTCCATCTAATGTGTTCACCTGCTACTTCCCAATCTTTTTCTCTTAGTTTGTCATATATACCTGATGGCAACAATAATTTCAGAATTGCTGTGATATCAGAAAGAGTGTATGTTTCCATCATTAATACATTTCCTAATTCCTTAAAGAATCCAGCAGGATCCTTTGAGTGGGAGGGAACCATCTCTTTCAGCCTTAGTAACTCAAGTTTTGTCAAGGCAACATAAATGAAGACGCGTTGTAGCGCTCCATTTGTGTCAGCTCTGGGGTGGACCTCTCTCATGGGGAACTGGCGTGTTTGAGGAAGTCTATTAATTGGTCCACAAGTATTATTGAAAGATTTATATTCAGTCTTTTTCTGGTATTTCTGTCTAAAATCTATAAATGTGTTGAGAAAAACTGAACTATTGTGGAGGAACATGTTATCAGCGCAGTCAGACAGAAAATCTTCGAGTCTTGGATCATGTTTAAAATGAGTGTCATTGAGTGTGATGAGATGTTGTACCATGTAGAGACTTGCTAATCTTTGATGTGAGCGTGGTAATGCTAGAAAAAGCTGGGCTATGAGATCATTGTCATATATCTTATATTGAGAGAAGGCAGAGGGTGTTGAATTACTGGAACCTCATATGGAGGTGGAGTATCTAAGAGAAAATTGGTGAAAGTATCCTCTGGTAGTGGGGCTGTAGGCTGTGCTGATGCAATGTTAAGGTTTTCAGGTGCAGATGGCAATACAGGATAAAAACCAGTAGAAATGGCTGATCGTTCCCTTTTATTCCTTTCACTAACTGCTTATTTCCCTATTTCTTGTAACTGTTCTTTCTTGGCCTGCTCTGACATTCTCTTACCCTTTTCAACTTTATGCAATTCCTTCTGTTGCCTCCTATGGGCTTCTTTTCTCCATAACTCTACTGAGTCACTCTGTGACTGGCGGACTCTCTTTTTCTTCCATAACTGCTCCTCTAATTTTATAATACATTCCATGTCAAAAGTACCATTTTCAGGCCATCTATATCTGTGTTCTAGGTCTTTAGTATAATCCACCCATAAATCACAATAAATAATTGCACCGACACCATGTTTTGCATACATGAAGTGTCCTGGAGTATCCCGAGGAGGAAGGGGAATTTCATTCTCAAGAATACTCCTTTTGGTTGCCATCTTACGTATTTTCGAGAAAATAGGCATGATGGCAAGACTTTCAAAGATTTTAGAAGTGAGAAAAACACAAACAGAACAAATATCTTTACCGTACCCACGAAAAAGGTGAGTCTGTCTTTTATACTAGTTTAGTAGTCCTCACAAAATAAGTGAGAAACCCACAAAAACATGTATCTTTACCATGCCCACAAGGTAGTGAGTCCGTCTTTTATACTAGTTTTAGTAGTCCTCACCAAAGATAGGTGAGAAACCAACAAAACGCGTATCTTTACCGCCCCCACAAAAGCTGTGGGTTCGTCTTTATACTTTTCAGCAGTACTCACCGAAAAATAACTGGAAGGCATCTTGAAGATTTTGGAAAAACGCGGCGCGCAGTTTCAAGGTGGGATTTGTAGACCCTCGGACTCGTCGGCTTCGCAGGTTGGGCTTTGGTTCAGGACGTTCCGCTATTTCCTCACCGCCTCGTGTGGATGCTGGGCCGCAGTCGGTCCCCCTCTTCGCCTCGAGGGAGTTAGCGGGAATTCCCCGCGTTGTGCACTTTTGAAGTCCGTCAACGGTCAGGAGGGGACAGTACCGGGTCCAATATCGCCGGCGCGTGGGGGAAAGGGAATGTCCCTGTTCCGGGCACCAATTAATGTGGTAAATCAAATTTACTTATTACCTCATTTCTGAATTTCTATGCTTAATAAATCATAATTTCTTGTCAATGCAAAGCGAGGAGTCCGTGGTGCTCAAATGAAGGAGGAGGAGACCAATAACTCGAGTTAAGGGGAGCGCTTCCAGCACCAAGCGGGCACAGGAGCAATCTCTCAAGTCCCTCTCTTGAAGTGGGGTGTCTTTATTTTCAACAGCAGGACATTTATACAGTCTTGGTCACGAGGCAAAATAGAGGAACAAACAGGTCATGGCAGATAGAGGAACAAAGATCAGCAAGAGGAGCAGATTGTGAAGAAATGGGGGCGTGTCTTAGGCTTCGTGAGGGGACTTGCGATGTGAAATAGTCTGACAGTTGGAAGGGGGAGGCTTCCTCATTTGGGGTTTGTGCTCGTGCTTCATGTCAAAAAGAGGAACTATCTTGTGTAAAACAGAGACCATCTGCTCTCTGGCTTGCAGTAACTAATTCTTAAAACAGGAACTATCTGCTGGTTCTGGGAATTGGCTGAAGCACAGGAAAGGGTGGTCAATGAACTAAGATGCCAGGTGCAGGGTGTCTTACACTTAAGAACAGGAACTATCTGCTGCTGGTTCCCAGAATTGGCAGAACCACAGAAATGTGTGTGTTCACAGTGTACAACCTTGTGCTTCCTCTATTAGTTGGGGGTGGTCCCAGGGCAGTTGGTGTGACGGGCTGAGTTACCAACAATGGACAGAATGTGGCTGAGTCTCTGGCACAACTGGGGGAAGGCACACAGGCAGGCTTCTTGGAATTGGCTCGACCACAAGGAGCAGGGGGTTGTGCAAGATTCAATGGGGATGTGAAGGACAGTTTTCAGACAAGTTGCTGAGAGCATGTCACACACAAATGGGTGTTTGTCTGAGAAAAATGGCTACCAGGCAGGAACAGGGAAATGATGGGGCACAATTGTCAATTTTATTTCCACAGTACCAATTACTATTCTTACTCCGGGAAGGTGCAACAGTAGGGAAAGTTATTGATAGTGTAATGGTACCAATTACTATTCTCTCCAGGAAGGTGAGAAAGTAGAGAAAGTGTTGGATAGTGTAAAGGTACCATTTACTATTCTCACTCCAGGAAGGTGCAACAGTAGGGAAAGTGTTGGATAGTGTAAGGGTACCATTTACTATTCTAACTACAGGAAGGTGGAACAGTAGGAAAAGTGTTGGATAGTGTAAAGGTACCAATTACTATTCTAACTCCAGGAAAGGTGCAACAGTAGGGAAAGTGTTGGATAGTGTAAGGGTACCAATTACTAATCTAACTCCAGGAAGGTGCAACAGTAGAGAAAGTGTTGGATAGTGTAAGGGTACCATCTACTATTCTAACCCCAGAAAGGTGCAATAGTAGGGAACGTTTTGGATATTGTAAGGGTACCAATTACTATTCTAACTCCAGGAAGGTGCAACAGTAGGAAAAGTGTTGGATAGTGTAAGGGTACCATTTACTATTCTAACCCCAGAAAGGTGCAACAATAGGGAAAGTGTTGGATAGTGTAAGGGTGCCAATTACTATTCTAACTCCAGGAAGGTCAACAGTAGGGAAAGTGTTCGATAGTGTAAGGGTACCATTTACTATTCTAACTCCAGGAAGCTGCAACAGTAGGGAAAGTGTTGGATAGTGTAAGGGTACCATTTACTATTCTAACTCTAGGAAGGTGCAACAGTAGTGAAAGTTGTGGATAGTGTAACAGTACCATTTACTATTCTAACCCCAGGAAGGTGCAACAGTAAGGAAAGTGTTGGATAGTGTAAGGGTACCATTTACTATTCTAACCCCAGAAAGGTGCAACAGTAGGGAAAGTATTGGATAGTGTAAGTGAACCATTTACTTTTCTAACTCCAGGAAGGTGCAGCAGTAGGGAAAGTATGGGATAGTGTAAGGGGACCAATCACTATTCTAACTCCAGGAAGGTGCAGCAGTAGGGAAAGTGTTGGATGGTGTAAGGGTACCATTTACTATTCTAACTCCAGGAAGGTGCAAAAGTAGAGAAAGTGTAGGATAGTGTAAGGGTACCAATTACTATTCTAACTCCAGGAAGGTGCAACAGTAGGGAAAGTATTGGATAGTGTAAGAGTACCATTTAGTATTATAACTCCAGGAAAGTGCATTATTATGGGAATGATAAGATAGAGCACAGAAATACAGTCTTGTAAATATTTATCAATTTCATAACATGCTATAACATATTTTTTCTTTACAATCTTTGCAGAATCTCAACAACTCATCAAAGAAAACCAACGAAAAGACAAAATCTAAATCACAGTTTTCATAACAAAGGAAAAAACAGCACACTAAAAAGGTAAATCGAAAGGAAAGATACTGCACAGGAATACAGACATCTAAGCTTTTTCAAAAAAGAAAACCATGCTATAACATATTTTTTTGTCTTTTTGCAGAATAAGAAAAATCCCAGAAAGAAACCCAACGCAAAGCCAAAACCAAAAACACAGTTTACAGATAAAAGAGAAAACACCAGACTAAAAAGGTAAATCTAATCAAAATACGACACTATAAATAGGAAACTTATAATAATACTTTAGTTTTTGAAATGTTGAAAGTTGCAGCAGTAGGGTAAGTGAGGGATAGTGTAAGCATAAGAATGTCTATTCTAACTTCAGTAAGGTGCTGCAATAGGGAAAGTAAGGGATAGTGTAGGGTTATAATTAAATATTCTAACTCCAAAAAGACATATAATCATGGAAAGTGAAGTATAGAGTAGGGTTGTTACAAACTTTTCAAACTCCTTTAAGGTGCAGCAGTAGGATAAGTGTGTAAAAATGTAAACATTCCATTTACTATTGTGATTCTAGGAAAAGGCAGCAGTAGTGAAATTTAAGGATTCTGTAAGAGTGTTATTTCAATTCTAACTCCATTAACCCCTTCGATGCGCATGACAAAGCCAGCTCGTCATGGGCGTTACCTGCGCAACGCGCATGACGAGCTGACTTTGTCACGTAACGCGCGATTTTCAAAATCTCAGCGCACAGCGGGAAAACCCGCTAGCGCGCATGCGGTTAATTAGCAGCAGTAGAGGTTGTGTAGGATATTGAGGAGTATACATTTCTATTCCAACTCCTGAAAGGTGCAGCAGAAGGAAAATGAGGTAGAATGTTGTGGTGTAATTTATGTTTCTCATTCCATCATAAAGGATAAGCTGTAGGAAAAGTGTCTTATGGTTTTGTAAATCATAAAAATTTGTGAAAATCACATAATTAATTTATATATTTTTTTTAGCAGAAAATGTCAACTCAAGAAACAGCATCCTACATCAAATCTAAAAAAGGAAACCGTTTGTTGAAACATGCTGGTTATGTATATTGTAAAGAAAGGATAAGTGAACCACATAGACATTGGAGGTGTGTGCAATATTACTCATCCCATTGCAGTGGCAGAGCGGTTACCCATGATGAAATCATTATTAAAACCACCGAACATAACTACTCTGCCTCTGCAATGGAGATTGAAGTAAGGGAAACAATAAATGAAATGAAAGAAATTGCATGCACCTCCAATGACACTACTGGATCTATTTTAAGAGAGGTTGCACAGCATGTCCCCAGTCATGTTGCTAATAATATGCCTATTATTCCCAATTTGAAAAGAATTATTCAAAGACAAAAGCAGGCAAGTAATACACAAACTACAACTCCTCATACCTTTTCTGACATTCAAATTCCTACTCACTATTTCTTTTTCTAATGAACCTTTCCTCCTACATGACAACCAAAACCCTCATAAACGTATTCTTATTTTTAGTACACCCCGCAACCTTGTGAAGTTAGAGAACAGTGAAATTTGGATGATGGATGGGACGTTTAAAAGTACACCCCATCCTTTTACCCAAATTTACACTGTTCACGCAAAAATTAACCATAATGTAATTCCCTTAGTGTATATTTTGCTACCAGATAAGCAATCTGCAACCTTCACTGAGCTTTTATCAGTGATTAAAAGCCAAACATCCAATGAAAGTCCTTGGAAAATAATTGTGGATTTTGAATTGACTATGATCAATGTGATCACTAAACCGTACACGGATACGCAAATTCAGGGATGTTTTTTTCATTTTTCTGAGGCATTTTGGCGTAAACTTCAAAAAACATCCCTGCTTGCAGATTACTCAACTGATAACAAATTACAATTCGAATAAAAAAATGTAACAGCTCTTTGTTTTGTTCCTCCTGAAAGTGTAGACGAGTACTACACTGTAATCACAGAATCAGAATTTTTTAACGAAAACGAAGATAAATTAGCACCCGTACTAAATTATTTTGAGGACACATGGATTAGGCATCTAAGCAGATCGGGTCGCAGGAGGAAGCCACGTTTCCATGTGGAGTGGTGGAACTGCTAAACGAGCTGTTTAGAAGGAGAAGCAAAAACAAACAATGCCACTATGGCATAACTCCTTCAACCATACAATTGGCAAACCACACCCTAACTTCTATTCATTTTTGGAAACTTTGAAGAAGGAGCAAAGTTTTCAAGAAATGCGAAGTTCTCAAACATTAACTGGTAGCCTAAATCCACGAATTTCAAAAAAATCAAAGGAAATGTCTGAGAGACTAATGGCTATGTTACAACAGTTTTCGTTGTGTGTGGATTTAGACTACCTGGATAATGTTGCTAACATTCTACATTTCTAAATATTATTTACACCATACTTTCCTGCTTTTACCTAAATTATATAAACTATTTAATTCAATTGGCATTTTCATTTTTCAAATTATTTTTTTATAAAAATATCGTCGGGTCACCTTACCTGTAGTTGTCTTCTTTCTTTATCTTCATCTTCTTTCACCAAATTAAATCCATATTTTTCAAAATCGAATCGCCCAAGCAATCCAAGGATGTTTACTTAAAATATGTTTTATTTTTTTATAAATTTGTTTATCTTTTTGATTTTCCAAAATTTTTATAATACACTATAGATAATTTAAAAATGCATTTATTATCATTAAAAGAATATCTTCTCCAATCGAATACATCATATTCCCTAAATAAGCTTCTTTTGGAGTCCTCTCATTAATCTTCTTTTTTCAAATTATAATTTGAAAAGCAAGACCTTCCCAAGTCCATCCTTTTAAGTTATTTAAAGTCCACAAAATCCTTTTTTTGCCCAAACTATTTAATTAATGTATCGTACATTTTTTTTATTATTTTAAATGATTATAAGTCAAAATCTTTTTTTTTTTTTCAAATTTCCTCAGCTAAGGTTTCCATTCTCCATAGGCATCCTTTTTTCTTTTTGTAAGTCGACGAAATCCATGTTTTTCACAAACTCCATCTGTAAAGTTTTCCAAAGTCCATATGCATCCTCTAAGTAATCCTAACTCATCGTAATCCATGTTTTTAAATAAGTTCATCTTGTAAGATTTCCCAAGTCCATTCTCCATAGGCATCCTGTTCGTTTTTCCAAGTCGACGAAATCCATGTTTTCCGAAATTCCATCTGTAAAGATATCCACAGTCCATATGCATCCTATAAGTAATCCAAACTCTTCGTGATCCATGTTTTTAAATAAATCCATCCTGTTAAGTTTCCCAAGTCCATATGCATCCTGTTTGGAACCCAAAGCCCTCGACATAGATGTTTTTTCCAAAAGTTATTCTGGTTTGATTTTCCAAAGCCATCTTCATCCTGTTAATAAGCCATAGTCCAAGAAATCCATTTTTTTTCAAAATCAATCTGGAAATATTTACAAATTCCATGTGCATCCTGTAAATAAAATTACATGCACGCAGTCCAAAAACCTTTCAAACTCCATTTATAAATACATTACAAATCCTACAAATACATCTTCTATGTTTACTAAGTACCCATAAGCCAATATTTCCAAAAAACATAAACGGCCTAAAAAACACCATTTCATTAAACAATGCTCTTTCAAATTACAACACCCAAATTAACCTATATTCACAAAACAATCGCAATCTAATTCTCCAAAGTTCTTCCAAATACATGTATTCGATCAACTAAAAGATATTTTTGCCAAATGCATTTTTAATCATATCTTTCTTATAAGCAATAAGTAATGAAACATCCTTCAATAACAATAACAATATCTATTTATTTTAAAAACATACCTTATTTACTTTAATCTATTATTTATAGCGACCCGACAAAGGCATATTCTTCCAACATGATCGGCGACATGCTGAAATAACATCGTAAAATTAACATTTTTCATATGCAACCTCTCTTTATCCTTTCTTTACAATATATATTAACTTTTAGATATTCTAATGTTTATAAAGTGTTTCCTACCTGAGCGCAGATCAGCTTCCTGCTGCTGCCACCATCGACGCTGTCCAAAATGGCTGCTTACATACACGTTTACGCGTCGACGTCATCAGGAGCTACAAAGATGAAAAAAGGACTATTTCTATTATTATTGTAATAAACGTAATCAAACATTTATTTAAAATAGTTATTTTGCATTTCAAAATTTCCTGATATTTTTAAAAAATGTATTAAAAAATACTTATTTTGCAAAAATTATATTAATAAAAAAACAATAATTTAAATTACCTTGTGTATGTTTTTAATGATGTTCTATTTTGAAATAACCATTTTTTAATCTTGTTATTTCTTAAATATTAATGTTTAAATGTACTTACCTCTATGCTTATTACTTTTCCACTCGAAACTTCTTTTTTCTCCCATTTTTGCAGCTTGTACAGTAGTTACGCGGGATTCATAACTTCATCTATGGAAATAAATAAAGGACAATATTCTCCATTGATTTCAATCCAGAGCGTGGGAAAATATCTATGTTACTTTTTTAAAATCTCATTTTTGTTTTAAAAAATGATTTCTCTTCATTAACTTTATATTTGCAATATTTTGCATTAATTTTTAGATCTTAGTTATTTTTTATTCTTTTTTATATATTTTCAATTTTTTTTAAAATATGCAATATTTTAATTTCTCATATTTTTTTGCTACTTGAGTATTATTTCTATTTTAATTTTAAAGAATAAATACTATAAATAATTTTTTCTGCTTTTTATGCTACTTAAGAATTAAAGGGATATTTTAATTAATTTATTTTAATATCTTTACCAATTATTTAAATCAATACTTGAATATTAATACTATGTTAAATATTATTAAATAATATATAAAAAAAATTATGCAACATAAGAATTAATTGTCAGTCAGTCAGTCAATCACTTTTATTCGATTTTTAAAAATCACAAAAAGACAGGATATAGATCATGAAATAGACAATAAAGTACAACAGTAAAAATAACTACATATTATATATCATACATCAGACCAACAGATTTCATTAGTTCTTAAAAAAATATATATACACAAGTTATACATCGTACTACATTAGCCTGAAAGAAAGGTGGATTCAATTTAAAACATCTCAATTTGTTAAAAAATGTTAAAATATGTTAAAATATTTCGTTTAAGATTTGTCCTTGTCTTCCTTTGTTACGCCTTTTGTTTATACGGACTCCTGCTACTAGAAAGTTTGCAACATGAAAAGTTATCGTGCATTGTGCAAAAGTTGCAAAAATAAGAGTGCTGGCCTGACCTGTAAAAAGCCAGCCTCTCGAAGGATTGGTAAAAGATAGTTTCTCCTGATTTGTGCGTAATGATCGCAGAACATAATGAAGTGTAAAGTGTCCTGAGATGAAAAGTGATCACAGTCACAAGGACTTGCGTTATCAGGTGTATCCCACCTAGTATAGGTGCCTAACAAAAAGTGTATCAAATTTAAACGAAATCTAGTTAAAAGAAAACGGTGGAATGGTTTATTAACAAAGACCAGGTAGGGTTCTGGGCCTGGGACAGTAATGAGGGCATAATTTCTTCTAACAATCGATTTTTTAAGCTCCTTTTCCTCCCGCTCTGCTATAAAGGAGTATATCAATGATGTTTTTATCATCATGACATCTTCCTTTTGAATGCTATCGGGGGAGTAGAAAAGATCAATGCGTCCCACATGAGATAACATAGTTTTAACATAGGTCAGCCATGGGATTTTTAGGGCTCCATCCATGGCCAAACAATCTTTGAGGATTTGGTGGTTTAGGGAGATTTCCTCATTTAGCCAAGTTTTTAGCCAGGAGATAACAGGGGCAGATTTTATGTAGTCTGAAACAAACCCAGTGCCTAACTCCGAGTGGATGGTAAAAGTGGGAGTGGACTGGGGGACGGAAAGTAGTGATCTAAAGAATCTATTTTTCTCCCTCTGGATATTAACTGGGTTTGTATATCCCCATATTGAGGCTCCATAGATGGCGATTGCTAAGCATTTGGCTTTATATACCTTAAGAATGGCTTCCATTGGGCGTGACCCCATTCTTTTAGCAAAGTTCAAAAGGGCTGCAGCGGATCTGGTAACTGCATTTGATTTGGACTTGTGTTGAACGCCCCAGGTTCCTTTATCATCAAAGATCACGCCCAGGTAGGTAAAGGAAGAAACCCTTTGTACTTCCTTTCCTGTGCAACTAAAAGTTATGGGTTTCTTTTTCCTGCCCTTGAGTCCCGTGATCATGACGTGGGATTTTTGTGTGTTTATTTTCAGATCTAACGAGGTCATAAAATCCCCAAAGGAAGCCAATAATTTATTAAGGGCCACGCCCGTACGGGCCAATAGGACTGCGTCGTCCGCGTACAGGAGGACCGGGATGTTAATCTCTCCTGCACGCGGGACGTCGGCCCCCAGGGTGGAGAGCACTGGCTCAAGTGCATTTATATATAAGGTGAAAAGGAGAGGGGCAAGGATGCATACCTGCCTCACCCCTCTCTGTGATTTAAAAAGTCCAGTGCATCTTCCATCTTGGGTTACTCTAACAGAGGCCTCTAGTCCTTGGTGAAGGTCTGCTAAAAATCCCACCAGTGGTCTCTCCATACCCATTTCCAAGAGGACTCCCCACAGCCTTGACCTGTTAACCAGGTCAAAGGCTGAGGAGAGGTCCATAAATGCCATGTACAGAGCCCCTTCTTTCACTGTAGTGTATTTACTAATGATCAGATGCAGATTTAGGCACTGATCCAGTGTGCTTCTTTTGGGCCTAAATCCGTATTGGGCATTTGATAGAATTCCCCTGCCTTCTAGCCAAGATGTTATCCTACCCAAAATGACTCTGCCCAAGATCTTAACGGCAGAGTCTATTAGGGAAATAGGTCTATAGCAAGCAGGATCGCCCTTTAGGCCCTTTTTTTTTAAATGATTAAATATTTTTTTAAATAAATTGTTACTTGAGAATTAATTCTATTTAAAATTTAATTCATAAATAATTTAAATTATTCAAATTTTTTTAGTCTACTTAAATATTGATAGTATATTTTAAAAATAAAATAAAAATACTTGAATATTAATACTATGTTAAATATTATTAAATAATACAATTTTTAAATCTTTTTTTTAAAATGCAACATAAGTATTAATGGGATATTTTTTAAAAAAAATATTAAATATCTTTTTCTTTTTAAAATTGTTACTTGAGTATTAATTCTATTTTAAATATTTTTTTAAATACATAAAATTAATCTATTTTTTATTTAGTCTACTTTAGTTTTATTAGTATATTTTAAAAATAAATTTGAAATATCTTGTTCAAATTATAAATTTTTACTTGAGTATTAATTCTATGTAACATATTAATTATAAAAAAAACAATAATAAATATTAAATATCTTTTGCCATTTTTTAAAAGTATTACTTGAGTACTAAATGTATGTTAATTATAAATAATGAATACAAAAATATAAACTAAATATTTTCTATGCTACTTCAGTATTATTTAAATATTTTAATAATAATTTTATTAAAATTTTCAACAAAAAATTAAATACTTTTTAATAAAAATAAAACATAATACTTACGTTGTAAAGACATGCGTTGTAATCACATCTGCGTTGTAATAGCATGCGTTGTAAAAACATGCGTTGTAAAAGCACTTGCGTTGACAAAGTTGCGTTGTAATGGTAGTGCGTTGAAAAAGTTGCGTTGTAAAGGATGTTCCTCATTACACACTGCTCCCCAATATGTCACCTTCACATTTAGCAGCAGATATTTCTCATGTGCTTATTGTTGGCGTAAACATTTGTAAGCCACCCTCACATTCAACAGCACAACCTGACAGATAACCCTGGAATCAGTACCACCAGAAAGCCCAAGAAAGGACCAAACATTTCAAAGAAAGCGGTATCAGCTCCACATCAAAATAAGTGTAAGCTGAACATTATCCAAGGATGAGAAGGAAATGGTGACAAGGGTAACTCACAAGAAAAAGGCACATGCGATTCCAGTCCCAACTAGCACTTTCAAGAAAATATCATCCTTCAGAAGTAAACATTACTAGTTTGCGTAGAAAAACTACCCAAATGGGGAGATGTAGGAACAGTGAGAGACACCACAAACCATGGCTAGTAATCAGAATCTACACTTGACTACGTTTGCTTATAAGAAATGTGCATATCCTAGATATGTTACCCTGCCAACATGAGGACGTCCTACTTGACCTACTTGTTTACAGTTACACTGTACTTGTGGACTTGCCTATTCACTGTAACCTCATCCTGAAGTAGCCGCCCTAAGTAAGCAAATATGACCTTTCCTTTCATACATAGCATAACACTGAATTATATCAGTCTCACAAACCTAAGAGCATCATAACAACAAAGCTACTTTGTGTTATTGTGTTATAATAAGGCACATTGCAAACTGCAATATTGCTGCAGTAGGCAGGTGTGAGAAGGGCAAAAAACAAGACCGCCTGTAGTTTGGCAGGGTAACAACTTAGCAAAATTGAATACAGCCATACCTAGCACTCTTGAATTTCCAGAGCTACAAAAAATCAACTTGTCTTCCTTTCAAGGAAAACAGCTCTTCAACATTTAGTGATTAGAACTGGTAAATAAAGCACATCATTTCAAATGTCTGAAAATTATTTTTTGTTGTGGTTAAACAGATTTTTTTGGATGAATAGGTTTTATTGGTTTTAAGCCACAGAAGTGGTAAGAGTTTAACAATTGACACACAATCACCACAATGCATAAGACGAGGCAGCAATTGCATATATCAATGACTCTCAAGCAGTACAACAGAGTTCTAAAGAGCACATTCCAAAATTCCGTACCATTTACAGTGTTAAACAAGTAAATCCAGCCACCTCCCCCAAACCTGCCCATGTCTGTGGGGGCAGCCTCTGGCCTCATAGACCACAGGCTCCTTTTCTGTGCAGCAGTCTACTCTTCATCTCCATCCTGACAGGGTGGGGGAGCTGGGCACAATCTATTGGGCGGCAATATCGCATTTGGCAATTAGGAGGATCGTGCCCAGGAACGACCACTCACCTCTCATGCCTGCAGAGCCCTCAAATACACTGAGCAATATCATCAAGGAGGAAAAGGGAACCTACCACCTCAGGCTTTCTGATAGATGGTCCAATAATTCAAAATCACAGAGCATGACCATACCATGTGATAGAAATCCTTTGTATCCATTCCACATTGGGGGCAGGAGGGGTAGGCATAATAAAGATAATAAGTTTAAACCAGCAGCCATCGACTGGAAATAGTAAGCCCCGGGGGGGGGGGGGCTATCAGGGCGTCACACCAATCATCATCCTAAATTGGATCCAGACAATCCTCCCAATGGGTTTTGAGATGGTGAATCGTACCCATTGAGTTGATTATCATGGCATGATAAATCTGAGCGATTCCGCTGTGACCAAGGTTTTCAATTAGAAGTTTGAATTGAAGGGGACTGAACTCTGGCAAGGTTTCAGGTACCATGACATGAGTATGGAGGGAATATTGCAGTTGAAGATATTTATAGAATTGGGTATTTGCAAGGGCGTAGGCAGCTTGCAGATCTTGGAAAGAGCGTATGTGCATCGCTGACCAGATGTCCCCCAATTGGGTGATGTCTACAATGTCCCAGGCCTGAACACCCTGAAGAGTTGCCAGCTCCTTCAACCAGGTGCCATGCCAGAAAGGTGTCTGCAGAGTGAGTTTGGTGTCCCATTGCACATGTCTAAGCGCGGATTTCCAAGCTAAGAACACCATTCTAGTTACTTGGGCATGGAGGTAGGGACGTTAGAGCCATAGACCAGGGCCTGGGGATGAGGAAAAAACTACAGGGCAAATTCTAAGCATTAAGCAGGGTCGGACCATCCCCCATTAAACCAGTCATGAATTACGAGAAGGTGAGAAGCCAAGTAATAAAGGTGAAGCTTAGTCATTCCCAGGCCGCTATCATAGGGGCCAAGTTGACAATGTGTAATGGCAAGACTGTTAAAGATTGCAGGAATCGCTGTTAGCATGAGCTAAAAGCCATTTTGTTCTTGGCAGCCATTTTAGTTAGCCATGTGCTCGCCATGTGCTTTCTCCCTCTTCCAGGGCCTTGCACATGCTTAGAAAGGCCTAGCTGGTAGAATGCATCTGCTCTTATGTTATAACTGTCAGGCTATTCTTACTGGATGTAAGGAGAAATGTCTCCCCCCCCACTTTGTTGAGCAAGCAAAGTTTGTATACCCATATAAGTCAACAAATATTCTTGTTTGTGCCCGGATCTCCCCATAGTTTTATGCTGACTATGTAACAAATGCATATAAAAGGCCCCTGTTCTCTGTACTCCTTAGACTGTCTCCTATAGTGGCCTGAGGGTACTATATGATGCAGTCTCCCTCATGTGAGGTTATTAAATATTTCCTTTGATATTACAGCTTTCGTATCAATTTCTTCTTTGTTGGTTTAAGGATCAGGTGGATCAGTGAACCCCTAAAAAGGTTTATATTTCTTCAAATGGCGCCCGGACGCGGGGCTCATCTGTGAAGCAGCTATCCAAGGGAGTGGTCTTTACGGGAGACAGGGATCTACTCATTGTATAAGGGTGTACCTTATACATTTCTGACCCCCTATCCCTGGGATATCTAGAGGAGACCCTGGGGGTCCCTAATATGCCAAAACATTGTAGGTTATTCATTTTTAAGTGCCCCTACCACCAATGTCGAATTTGGGTAAAATTAACTTTTTTAAAGCAGTTCTGCCACTCAGGACAGTTTTCAAACTGATCTCAGGCTTCAGTAATGCACACATGCAAGTACAGAACGAACAGCTGACCTCTATACTGCTAGAAAACACACCACACACTGCACACAAATGAAAATGAAAATATCCTACCTTTAAATTATTGGCAAACAGGAACGGAGCAGGACTGCCTTTCAGCTGTCAGTCTCCATAGTTACTATTGAATTGGAAAAAACGCATGGAAAAGCCTTGCACCAAATAGGACAGCTGGTAAGGGTTAGAGGTCAAGTTCTGCATTTAGCAGCCTACCAGGGCTAAGGGCAAGGTTTGCTTTGACACTTCGACCTCTAAAAAAAAATCTGAAAGATGAGATGACAGCGCAGGGAGAGAAAGAGAATCTTTGCTTACTATTTTTGGCAAAAGCAAGTTTTGCGCAGTTATATGAACAGAAGGGAAGATAGTGGTGTATGTGGGCCTAGAGTAGAGCATAGCTCTGCCATGTATATACAAATAATGTTTTTAGCTTAAAGATTACTGTGCAAGGGCTAAATTAAGGAGGCAATGGGATTTAGTTTGCATTCATGCGCCCTCATGTTACACTAGTACAATTGCTAAAATAATTGGTAGTTGGTTATTAATGTTTTCTAGCTAGCTTAATGTGCTATTTACCTCCTACAAGTTTGTTTGTGCCCAGCTGCCAAACATAGGGGTAGATAGTGTCGACAGAAGGTAAACCTGTTTCAGGTTTCCTACTATTGAAATGGGGGAAGGAGGTTAGCTCCTCTGCAAATTAAGGGTAGGCAAATTTATGTTTTCTCTCTATTTTTCTTACTCTCTTTTGAGCCTGTCTAAGCTGTCTAGGAAACAGCCATGAGACATTTAATTGGCTATTCAGTAATACTGTTTTGAAAAAAATTGTTAGCGTTCATAAAGTCAATAAATAAATACGCCACGTTCCTGCCCATCCTGTCTGATGAAATTATGAAAGGATGAGTAGTCTAGGTTGCTGTTCCATTATTTGACCTTTAAGGGGAACGATATGTTATTCTCATGCCACATACAGTTTTTGCAAGAGCATTGCTAGTCTTTTGTTAGCTAGTCTGTGTAAATAAGCTGACAACCCTTACTCGAGCTGGTGAATAGGGTTTTTTCTTTAAAACTGATGTTGCATAGACTGGATTTGAAAAGTAGAATGCAGGAAAGACGCCCATGTGATCCTCAGCAAACATTTTTGAATTAAAATATTGTTTTATAGGAGTTTGTTTGTCACATGTTCTGCTGGAGAAATTTATGTACCCACTATGTTGAGTTTTTTTTTTAGTTCTTTATGTAATAAGTATCCCTGTTAAATTAGCAGCTTTAGATTTTCTTTTTGTATTAAAAAAATGTTGTTCTCATTTAAAGATAATATGCTTCCATAATCAAAACAAGATATATGACCCCTTCCGGTGTCCGACGGATGACATTTTTTGATTACCGGTCCGGTTACCCCCCCCATGGGGGAGAAAGGATACTATGTATCTCCAGAGCTGCACCTTCGACACTTCTTTAGGATTTCAAAACCACAATCTTGAGAAGGAAGGCAGCCCATATATTCTCACTTACCAGTGAGTGGCCCTTTTCAAACTAGTCCCCAGGACCATATCTGAAGCATATTATTAATCATAGGACTTCAGAAACACCAGGATCTACATTATGGTTACAGAAACATAAACCAATGAAATAGAATAGAATATTTAAAACTCAATTCCTCAAAATGTGTGTCAAGACCCTGTCTCCACCCAATTATCCCAGATTTCCCAATATTTGGTCTTTGTTGTGTAATTGCATGGTTGGTCTAGTTGTGCCGTCCTCTGAATGGAATAAATCCATTTGTTCTCTGTGGGAGGACATGTTAATATCCATTTAATACACAATTCCCTTCGTGCTAGCAAAATCAGGGTAAAAAACAAAGCATTGTGTTTCTTTGTTAATATTAAATCACCCCCCACGCCCCACTAGGAAGGATCCCAAAAATTACTGATTTTGACGTTAATTTTATTTCTGTCCCCATAACATCTGATATGATCTTACCCACTTTGTTCCAAAATTCATATATTACCGGACAGCTCCAAAACATATGGACCTTGTTTGCATTGTCTTCTCCGCATTTAGGAGATTTCTTGATCTCACGATTTCCCATCTTTGAGATTCTCCGCGGGGTCCAATATGCTTTGTGGGCTGTAAAAAGGTGGTTCTTTTTCAATGGTGCAGCATTTATACATGACCAAAGAAGTGACTTTGATACTTGCCCCATAGATTCGAGATCTTCATCTGGCAGGTCCTTCTTCCAAATTGCCATAAATGAGGCCTGCTTCTCTTCTCCATTTTGTACCAATAGCCAGTACCAATCCGCCACCTCCTTTCCCTTATTGCTTTTTGAGCAAATCTTTACTGGTAAATACGAATTTCCTTTCAGATATTTTCCAGCTGCTTTTGTCCATTTGATAATTGGTAGTATTTAAACTTTGAGATCAAGTTTCCAGTTACGGTTGATAAATGTGGCCAAGATATAAGGTCTCCATCAATTAATAATTGGTCCCACAGTAAAATTCCACAGTTTCGCAAAGGCAACACCAATGCGTCTGTCAAGCATGCTGGTATCCCCGGAGAGTTCCAGATCGGGGTAATATCGTTATAGTATGGAATTTTTAAGAGGCGACTTACTTGTGACCAAGGTTTTACAGATGGCAGTAGAGTCTTCAAACTTCACTTTTTTTTTAAATTTCGGGTTGCCAAATTTTAGAAGAAAACCGTTGGCTTGTTGAGATACTGCCCGTGTAAGTGCTTTAAAAAGGGGTGAAAATGCACTGTGTTTCATCATTAGTTGTCGGAAGTGTTTTAGCTGAAATGCACATATATACAAATAAAGATCCGGGCTAGAAATCCCGCCGTACTCTCTTTTCTTTCTAAGTTTTTTCTGGGAAATCCTAAGACTCTTATTTCCCCATATAAACTTTGTAAAAAGGCCCTGCTCCTTCTTTGGGAACTCAAGGGGAATGGTGGTAAATAAAAAGGTGTATTTAGGAAGAATTGACATTTTTATTAAATTAGATTTACCCAGGAAAGAAAGAAAGAAAGAGATATAGATTTTCTTGCTGCGCCTAAAACATGAGAGCATGACCTTAAGTGTAAAATGTAGGTGCTTTTATTAAGAGAAATAATGTTAGAAGTGTCTGCAGTCCTGTACAAGTAGTGAAAGGTTTTGACTTATAAAACACAAGCTTGTTAAGACAAAAAGCACAAAAGAATGCTTGTTCTAAGAATTTCCCTTTCTTGAGGTTCTTCCGATGAATAATATAGGAATACACAAATGTAAGGATCTAGAGTATGTCTGTATTGTTCTCTCTTTTCCTAAGAATTTAGTAAATGAACACAGACTTCCTTAGCTGCTTCAAATAGTGTATTAGGTCCAGGTATTTTTTTAACTCTCAGATAGATTAAGTGGTTCTTGGGTGCCTTGCTAATATATGGGGCGCCCCTAGACTAAGGAAGTATTCTGAGACTATCCTCTCTGTTTATAGATTATTTGTATGCTTTGTCTAAAGATCTTTTGTTCTGTTCACCAATAGGTATTTGCTGCTTACAACCATTGCCAGAGGGGCCCGGACATCAGATCCAGCCTGGGGAATCAGCACCAGTCCAGCTTGAAGCCAAGGTGAAGGGAACCACACAGGCATTGCTGGCAACTAGGACCTCAGTGAAGGTAGAATTCCGGAAGCACTGGGACGTGAAGTGTGTACCCCTGCCACTGTCTTGGGCGAAAGACAGGGTTACAAATCAGAAAGCAGAAGTCGTGGATCAAGTTTCTGATGCCCAGCTGAGAGTCACAGACTGACCAGAATGGCAAGGAGGTTTTTGCTTGAGGTGACCTCCTTTGAAACAAGGGTTGCTTCAGAGAACCCAGCACCAAGCCCCTGAATCCTGGTCCCAAAGTGAATGAAAGTGTACGCCTTTGTTTGTTGATCAAGGAATGCCTGGGCATACTGGGTACAATCTGTGGCCCCAACAAAAGAGCAATGCGCCAGCGGAGCAATACAGGAGTTAGGGAAGGACTTGAGTTTAGGGTACAGGTGCTGTGTCTCTGCTGCAGGTTAGATTAAAGTGAAGAAAACTGGTGCACTGCCTTAGACACTGGACAGGATCATTGAGGGTAGTTGCCCCAGAAGGTGATTGCCCTATCCTATAAGAAAGACTTTTTCTTCTCAAACTGAGTTGTGAATATTTTCTTGCGTTGTGAGTTGTGCAGCTCCACCGTGGGAACAACAAGAGCATGCCCGTGAGTCTCAAACGGACACAGGGCGAAGACTCACCTCTGGCTGGTTGTACAGCGGCTTTAATTTCTCAAGGACTTCCTTTTGTTAGTAATGTACCCTTTCAGTCGTCCCATTTTTGAGGAGGAGCAGCCCTTTGCGGCTCCTCGTCCTAATTCTCATGGCGCTGTGTGGTCCTCCTGGTCCCCTGCAGCCGGGATTGTTTTCATAATAATATGTCTGACTGCTTTAATATTTGCATTAGGAATAAGGTTTATTCTGAGAGAGCAACGTTCTTATGAGCAGTTGACAAATGTTACTTTGCCCTTTCCTTGAGTATATTAATTGATACTCTAGCCCTCATAAAAAGAACATTGGAAAAGTCTATTGAAAATATTTTTACATAGAATTGGACTAGATGGTTCTAGGGTTTGCTTTCTGCTTGGGGTTGAAAAATATTGATAGTTCTATTTGTAATAATAGTCATTACTCTCTCCTACTATCTGTATGACCCAATGCTCTGTTCCCTTTGTACTCCTGTCAATACCTTATATTGGCCCGCTTGACAATATTTAGAATGAAAAATGCCCACCTAGCAATGGATTAGGATATTGATGAATTTATGAGAATAAATGTGCAAAATATTTTCTATATTTCTTCTAGATCATAGGAATGTCTTTGGCTCATGCTAAAAGGACCGTCTGTTAAAGATTGCAGGAATCGCTGTTAGCATGAGCTAAAAGCCATTTTGTTTTTGGCAGCCATTTTAGTTAGCCGTGTGCTCGCCGTGTGCTTTCTCCCTCTTCCAGAGCCGCCTTGCACACGCTCTGAAAGGCCTAGCTGGTAGAATGCATCTGCTCTTATGTTATAACTGTCAGGCTATTCTTACTGATGGAAGGAGAAATGTCTCCCCTCCCACTTTGTTGAGCAAGCACATTTTGTATACCCATATAAGTAAACAAATATTCTTGTGTGTGCCAGGACCTCCTCTTGGTTTTATGCTGACTATGTAACAAATGCATATATGGCTCATGTTCTCTGTACTCCTTAGACTGTCTCCTAGATAGGCCTGAGGGTACTGTATAACGCAGTCTCCCTCATGTGAGGTTATTAAATATTTCCTTTGATATTACAGCTTCCGTGCCAATTTCTTCTTTGTTGGTTTAAGGACCGGGTAGATCAGTGAACCCCTAAAAAGATTTATATTTCTTAAAGGCGGGGTCAAGACCCATGTCATAGAAATGTCGTGGTCATCCCCTCTAGAACTCGAACCCATGCCCGCAGCAGGTGGACCCGCAGAATCTCAAAAAATGTTTGAGAACCGTGGGAGAATTAGCATTTTGTATAGAGCTAATGCCCCATAAAAATTTAAGGGAAGGGATTGCCACCTAATAAGATCAGATTTGGCCTTTTGGACTAGGGCAGTGGTTCCCAAACTTTTAACTCCCGCGGACCCCCATGGAGTCACCACTGGAAGCCGGGGACTCCCACACAATTTGTAGGATTTAAAATTACAAACATTAAAACAGAAATTTAAAAAAATAAACACAAGTGTGCACACAAAACAAATACTCTGATTAGTACGTATTTTAGGGGCATATTAACAAGCCCCTATCACCATGAGAATGTCACTTTTTGCGACGTTCCCATGGTGACAGGGGCTTTGCTTTATTTACAAGGCAGTGTTAAGCCACTTAACATGGCTTAACGCTGGCTTGTAAATAATACCCCCTTTCACCCAATGTTTAGCGTGAAAGGGGTGGGCAGTGGGTGTTGCGGTGGGCGTTCCACCACAACACCCATTGATTGCGACACTGCCCCCTATTAACAAGGGCAGCGTAAATGGTAGGCAGCGCCAAAATTAAGACCAGGGAAAACCTGGTCTCAACTTGGGGTGACAAGGAGAAATGCTCTAATTCTCGTCATTTTTGCGAAACCCTTTGATTGTTTATGTTCAGGACGATGACCCTTCCTGCACATAAACAATCTTTTTAAAAAAATGACATTTTGTAACTTCCATGTGTGCTGCATTAAGCAGCACATATAGAAGTGACAAAACGGCATTTCAAAATTGTTTATGTGCAGGAAGGGGGACCTTACTGTACATAAAAAATTTCCCCTGCACACAGACACCCTTGCACTATGGTGCAAGGGTGCCTGCGTTGGCGTCACAAAGTTAAGTTTAGCGTGAGCGTAGGGGAAACACAGGGCTGCATTATATGCTTGTAAAGATAGGTGCAGCCCTGCGTTTCTGAAGTGGCGGAGCGTATCATTACGCCAAAGAGGCTGACAACTCTCTCTGCCACTTCTGTTGTATTTTATATTTGGAAAAAATGAAGAAAATTGATAGGAATGTTGCTGCTGCATCTCCGTGACTAACTTTTAAATGGTTGGGTTTTTTTCCCAGTACGTGGCACCTGCTCCTGTCAGTGCCAGACTGGAAACCCAAAACAGCCCTGGCAAAGGTTTTCGACCAGTTCCCATAGGGTGCACACCAAGTGCAGTGAGTGCGCTTGACCACTACAAAGGGGGCTTTGGGATGCTCCCCCTAAAAAAACATTTAGGATACAATGGTGCAGTCTACAACACAGTTATCATTACATATTGAATTGTATTAGCTTTTAAAGAATAGTAAATTAAGTCCTTATTTTGCACCAGAATACGACAATCTTTTTTGGGGTTCTTCAATGATTCCGCCACTATCACCCTCCAACAGTACCTCTCATGTCTTCATAGCCCCTCTCTCACATGTATTACATTTGTTATAGCATCTCTCATACCATTGTATGAGAGAGCACTTTACATCACACACATATAGAGACTGTGAATCATACATTTAAATCAGTGTATAGAAAATGTTACATAAGGCAAAGGGGACTACAAGGTGTAGAATTCACATCATTCATACTGGGAGGCATTTTTAAATAGTGCTTGGTCTGGAAAAGCACAAATGCAGGATTCAGAACATTACACAGTGGTTAGCATTGACTTTAACAATACAAATGTATTTCCACCCAAATAAACGTTTTTAGCAGTATCAGGATAATGAAAGACTGGGAAAAACATGTCACTAACTTGTACCTTGCAGTTTGCAAGCAGCTCTTTGATAACAGTTTATAGGTCACTGTGATAGATTACGATTGTCACTTATGAACTGCACAGTACCAAAATAATCTCTGTTTTTGAAAATGCATTACACATGTTCTTTGCAGTAGGCATGTTAACCCTTTGTGCTACATTAGATAATTCAAAGCAGCCACTGGACACAACTCTCATCTCTCCCCAGCAGGCACATTAACCACTGGTGTTATCTTGACACTTTTATTGTTGTTTGAAAACTGCTAATTATACAAGATACTTTCAAGTGCTTTTGAAACTGCTGCCTGCGGACCCCTGGGAAGGTGTCACGGACCCCTGGGGGTCCGCGGACCACAGTTTGGGAAACACTGGACTAGGGGGTTGGAGATTAGGGTCCAGGTGAGTTCCGGATGTAGAGAAACCCAGATGCAGAGTAGAGTGGAGTAGAGTTCAGTGGTGGAGAGTGCAGGGTTGCAGAGAAGAGTGGTATAGAGTGCAGGGGTGTAGATAGAAGTGGCATGGACTACAGTGGTGTTGAGAAGAGTGCAGTGGTTGTGAGTTTAGTTGTGTAGAGTGCAGTCGCACAGAGTGCAGTGGTTTTACAGTAGAGTGACGTAGAGTGCAGTGGCATAGAGGGAAGTGACACAGAGTTGAGTAGTGTGGCGTAGAGTGCAGAGGTGTTGAGTGGATTAGAGTAACAGCATAAAGTGGTGTAAAGCGCAGTGGCATAGAGTGTAGTGGTGCAGAGTAGATTAGAGTGGCGTACAGTGGCTTGGTGTAGGGTGCACATGTGTTGAGAGAATTACCAAAGAGTGGAGTGGTGCAGAGTACAGTGTGGCAGATTGGCGTAGAGTGGAGTTGTGTAGAGTAGAGTGGAGAGGCCTAGACTGGAATGGTGTAGAGTGCAGTAGCAAAGAGTGTTATGGTGTAGAGTGCAGTGTCACAGTGTAGAGTGGTGCAGAGGACATTAGAGAGACCTAGAGTGAAGTGACCTAGAGTGTAGTGGAGTGGAGTGGTGTAGAGTTGAGTAGAGTGCAGTGGCGTAGAGTGGAATGGCATGGTGTAAAGTAGAGTGGTGAAGAGTAGAGTGCAGTAGCCTGGAATGGTGCAGAGTGGAGTGGCGTAGAGTGGAGTACTGATACTCTGTATTCAGCTTTTTTTTAAAGAAAACCATAAAAGTACATCATATACAGTAGCAACAAATACATAAAAGATTAAAAGACTAAAAACATATAATATATGCAGTGGTGGCTCCTCCAAAGGGGTGTTTGGGCGTCGCCCCACTGCTTTCTCGCAGTGCAAGAAGCAGAAACATAAAATGGTAGAAACTACCATTTTATGTTTCTGCTTCTCGCACTGCGAGAAAGCAGAAGTGCCTGGTTGGGGGCGGGAGGGTGGGCGGCCGTGCTCGAGGGCAGGGTGGGAGTGGCTTACCCACTGTTGTGGGTACTGACTGTTTGGTCGGCCCCCTGCCCTCGAGTACGACCGCCCACTCTCCCTTTTTCTCTATGCAGAAAAATTGTCCAGGCTGGGGAGCTCTCCTGCTGCGTCTACCAATCACAACGCTGCCATTGCTGCATTCTGATTGGCGGAGGTGAGGAAGGCTGCCTTCTTTCTCGCATAGGCGAGATCTATTGGCTTCACCAATGCCTGTTTAGAATACATGTTTGCTGTTCCGGGCCTGTCAACTCACTAAGTGACAAAGTGTGCCTGTGTTGTATGGTGAGTGGTATGCCTGTTTGATTGCAGAGTGACCTTTGCAAGTGCATGATGACCTGAGTGTATGCAGGAAGAGCAGCGTCCCTGTGTGAGTGCTGGAGGAGGGGAGTTCCTGTATGAGTGCAGGCTGAAGGGTGTCTCTCTGTGGGTATCAATGATGGGTCTGGCTGTGTGAATATAGAGTGGTTTGTCCCTGTATAAATACAGGATAAATAGTGTGTCACCGTGAATGCAGGGTGAGTGGTGTGCCTCTGTGAAATCTGGGTGAGCAGTGAACAGGGTTTCAATGTGTATTGTGAGTGTGGTTTTCAATATCATTAGTGGGTGTGTGGCGAGGAGTGTGCATGTGTGAGGGGATATGCAGTGTGATAGGCGTGCCAGTGTGTCAGAGGGTGTTCAGGGTAAAAGGTATGTGTGTGTGTGCTGGCAGGGTGAGAGGTGTTCCTGTGTCAGTGCAGGGTAAGAGTGCACCTTTGTGATTGTAGGGCACAGCACATTCCTATTGGAATTGCCAACAAATGTTTTTACTGAGTTACTTTCAATAAGCACACCTTAATCTAGCACACAGATACATGGCCTACAAGAGATACAGGTCATGCTTAACTAATCCAACTTTTGGAACCTAACCTCTTACAGTAATGCAGAATGTGATGTGGGCAGTAGTGGTAATATTTGCTGAATAGAAGGAAATTCCTTCCACACCCTGTGTTTACTTCTCCAATTATTGATCAGACTTCTAACTAATATTCTTTTCTGTAGGCTCTTCCTTTAAGTATTCTAGTCAAAAACATGGGGAAATTGTGTCCAATTATATGTCTAAAACACCACTGAAATCCCGTGACGTGGTGTACTGAGGTAGATATACGACAACCTGTGGAAGTAGTTCACTATATTGTGTTACTTCATCCGCATTTGACTCATACACTAAAACAACTGCAAATGGTTAATCCTGTAATATCGATATTCAGATTCCATCACCAATATCTTATTCCATGGCTCCTACCACAGAGATAGCTACCCCATGAGCTGTATTGAGCTGCCCAAAACTAGTTGATCCCTGACTTTTTACCAATATTTACCCTTCTGCTCTGGATGAGATTCCTCCAAACATATACGATGAAACTATTAAATCCTAGTTGTTTGGGCACCTTAATTCTCCTACTCTAGTCTTTTAAAGCTTCATGTTGAAATGTTGAACTCATTTTATCCTTTCCTTCACACTTTATCTCATTTTGCTGCTTTTCATTCCCTTGGGCCACCAGTTTTCTGTCATATTCTCAGTTCCTCTGAATTTATTTATTTGTATTTAATGCGATTTTATATAGCGCAATCTTTACCTGAAGGTGTCAGAGTGCTTTACATAAGAACCAGTTGCAAAACATAAGGATTAAGGATTACATGCGTTACATAAAAGATACAAACAGAAAAAATTGCAAATGTACAAGATGTAAAGTCACACAAAGATGAGACTAGTGATTAGAGTTATCTCTATATACATAGGGAAGGGCTACGGATGGATATACTCTAAGAGTCACATAGGAATGGTAGAGAGTACAAAGGTCTACTGCATATACTAGTGATTAGAGTTATCTCTATATACATATAACATTCCTTGACCACGGCAACAGGGTAACAGGGTAACTACAATTATTTAGCAATATCCAAACTATCGCCAACAAATTAGAAATACTAGTGAGAGATTATAAATTAGAAGTTAGAAATTGCTAAATATTTGTAGTTACCCAGTTCTATCTTACTTCTCTTTTAGAAGCCGTACCTCACTTAATAGGTGTTCGCCTTTCATGCAGACTACCTTGATGCATTCTTGATCATCATTTTAAATCAGGTAACCTTTTGGAAAATAAATTGGTCCGTTTTGTTTAAATTACAAAAAGAGTAGGGAAACTAAAACTAATAATAGTGCTTATATTTGTAGACAATCTCCACATATTCAATTGAAGGTGGGAAAAGCGGCGTTTTCAGCTATTGGGTGTTCGCCATCATTGTGAACTACCCGGTTTTCACTGTTGATCGCTATTTTATATCAGGTACCTATCAAACATCTTTTTGTCCACACTTTAAGAAACCAATAAGGTGGGGCGATTATAACTAATTAAAGCCCTTATACTTTGCAGACAAAATTGTTGTATACAGATTTAGGATTTAAGAAATGAGAGAGAATTGTAACGTAAATCAGGTAAATTCAAAGACTATGATGCGTTTGAAAAAGGATTACAAACAGGAGTGGTATTAAAACGAAATAAACCATCTCCATTGTCTAAGTAAAACTAATTAAAGTCATTTTTGTATTAGGAAACGCCAATACACTCTCAGAAATATTCTATCAGAAGAGGAACGAAACATTGAGAATTCAAAGGTACAATCTTACTCAATTTATTTGATCATACAAACGACTACCAAAATTAACGAGACAAACAAATTCTAATATTGTCGTATGAACTGTCGCAGATTTTAATGCACCAGAAATAAGAAACGTGACACACCTAACCTAACCTGTCCTATGCTATCTACCAACCGCCTAAATGTAAGCATATATATAGGGACATAAAACTTAGACGAAAGTATGTCAATATTGGGATTTCTCAGATTTTATCTTTTTTACACTCTATTCTCATTCCTATAGCTATCACATATTTGCTTTAATTGTAATTACAATGGTCTACCAATGTGAGGGCACATATATATAAAAGAATATGTACAAAAAAATTGTAACAGGTTATGGTTATGAAAATGTACCTCAGTGTAAATGTTCATTAACTGTAAAGTGATTGTAAAGTAACAATGTTTTTTTTATTATATTAAATGCTGATACTCAGTATAAATTTTTATCGTTTTCAGATAAAGCTGTGGCAATTCCTGACAAAGGCGTATTTTGCGCAGAAACGCGCGTCGAAGACTTAACTGCTGCCACGTTTTGGTTTTTATTGTACTTTTATGAAGAGAAATTATGTTTTGAATAAATTCTGCCTTTTTGGTATTTTTAAATAATGAAGCTGATTAAAATGAATTTGACAATTGAAGGTTAAATAATTTGAAATATATTTGTGCAGTTTTGATCTGTTACACTGAGCCCAACAATATTGAGTGATATATTAAACTGTTTAGTTGCTTAGGAGTTTATTTTCTATTGTACATTTACCCTGTCCTAGGAATTTTTTTACCAATTTTTCAGGGGATCCTTGTTATTCACATCTATGTTGAGGTTGATGACCTCCATATTTCACTGGATCCCCACATTCCAACTCTCCCAAAGTAAGCGGAAGATGCGTGATTTATTATGTTACACTCGTAAATAGTTTTTTTTTTTTCAAATGCATTATACACCAATGCAAGTTATTAGGAGAGTACAGTTGTCCTGTCTATTAAACACACTAAGGGGCCGATTAGGATGGTGGGCGGACTAAGTCCGCCCACCATCGCTGCTGTAAAAGGGACGGCCCGCCATAGGTGCGGCGGTCCCCCAAAACGAATTAGGATGCGCCCGCCACACTGGCGGGCGCATCCTGTATGTTTACATTGTGGCGGGTGGCAGCCGGGTGGCAGCCGTGCGGTGCCTGCCACCTTGTACATGTAAATGTAGGCGGGACCATAGGTATACCCCACGTGCAGCACCCCACACCCCATCCCCCTGGGGGCCCGCAACGGGTCCCCGAAGGCATTTTCCACCTGTCTTTTTGCATCGAGAACTCTGCCGCAAAAGACAGGCATCATAATGCCCACTGCGGTGCCTGTACGGCACCGCCTCCATAGACCCATTGTACCTGGTCCCGCAAGGCGGGCGGAAAAGGCCCGCCTTGCGGGACCACGGCGGATGGTCTTTCTGTCCGCCGAGGTACCTTTGCCCTTCCCACCGCCATCCTAATTTGGTGGTGGGAATTCTAAGGGTGATGGTGGGATGTACGCCACCGCAGTGCCGGCGGTCCTCACCGCCGGCCCAGCGGTGGCGGACTTCCCACTATCGCAATCGCCCCATAAGTATTATTAAGTATTGACATTTCTACTTGAACCATAGGTATTTCCAGTACACATTTCTTTTAGTAAACACACATTTCCAGACAGGCCTGCTCTTTCCAGGGAGGTAAAACACCATATACAGCATAACGCCAACATTTGGAAGCACGAAAGAGGGACGTTTAAAAATCTGAGGAATTTATTTGGCTTGCATTGATTTGGAGACAATTTTAGGGAGGAGACAGATACAATAAAGCTGTATGTGTTTTAAAAAATCGTGAGTCATCCTGCTGAGACAGATGAGTTGGCACGTATGTATGTCATGGGTAAAAATGGAAGTGCATGCAGAAAATTTCCAAGTGCAGAAACACTTTGGCAATGGGGCCTACATGCATAGGGGTGCTATCTATCACTGTAAGTAGGATAAAAAAGTTTGAGAGGGTACTCTAAAAAAAGCATGGGCAAAGGAGTAGAACTAGGAATATTTTATTAGAGGCACCACCTTAGTAATATGAAACACCCTGAGTATATGATTATAATACCTTCATCAGCTTCATCCCAATTATTTTCAGGGAGAAAAATGCAAGTACTCTCGAGGCTGGGCTTACATCTCTCCCCGCCCTCCCCAAAAAAAAATAGTGGGGAGCCACGGGGCAATGGTCAATGGGTCAAAAAAGCTGCGGGTCGAAAAGGTTTGGGAACCACTGCTCTCAGCTACACTTGTGCAACAAACAGTCACCCACCTCACACGAAGAAGCGCATCGAGGGAACCTTCTTCTCTGTTCCATTAGCTAAACTCCGTATCTCACTTCTGGCAGGTAGAAGAACAATTAACAGCAAACTGTAATTAAGAAGAACTGTGTAACTCTGGCTCGTCTCAGGATGATGCTGCAAGGCCTGGGACTACAACACCTAGCCAACCCTCACAATAATGAAGAATGAGAGTGCCTTATACTGCACTCCCCCAGTTCTAAAGCATATTTGCTACGGCTGCACTAAAATCATAAAACCAATGGTGGCATTTCCAATAAACAGACCAAAACAATTCGGGTAGACCCATATCACCCATGGTCTCTCCTATCAATATGACGCAGCGTGAATCACGATCTGTAACTGCAACTTATTCTGAACTGACATAAACTGGACCACTGAAATGGCATAGCAATCGGTGTCTAATTGAACCTACCTACAATAACAAATCTACATTATTGAACTAGGTTTACTATTCCTACTCTGGTAAAGCTGAAAGGTAATTAAACGTTTGCATGAACTGGACCTCTGTAGAACGTGTGACTTGCTGCACTATTCATGCTTTCCATGCACAAAGTCCTCTATAAGTAAAATGAAATTAACTGCCCATTTCGGAACTGGCAATGCCCTCTATTGAAAATGACTCCACTATTTTATGGCACCTTCCATTGGCCCACTGAGAAGTATCTAATGTGACCTGGTGTCCTGAATGTGCCAGGACAGTCCTAGATTTTTGGTCGCTGTCCCTGATGATTTCAGCAAATTATCCTCATGTCCCGGTTTTCAGAGTGGGTAGACTCAAAACCGAGGAGGTACGTTTTTATATGTTCCAAATCACAGCTAGTTAGCAGCTGTTCTCACAAAGTAATTAAATTAACAGGTGTGATAGTGAGTAAAAAAATTGCACATTATTTATTTCCTCAGTGCTTTGTCTGCTTTTCTACATTGTTGCATGTTGTCATTCTGTGCCCCTTGGCAGATGAAAAATGGTAGGCCTTCTTCTATTTTACTGAAATGTCCCAGTTTTTAGGTCGAGCCTGGGCAGCGCATGCGCTGCTCTGCGAGGCATGCTGTATTCAGGTAGGGACTTGAAGCTCTGCCCATGTTCCGCCCATCTTTTCCATTGGCTCCTGTTACTGTTGTTTCTAAATTGTTGTTTTTCATTTGTGACTACGCTTAGTAGTCCCGCCTTGGTATCGCCTTGTCTGCATTTGTAACCTCACATGAGGATTGGACTTTTTACTTGTGTTGTTACACGGTCTGCTTTATCTAGGCTGTGAGCACTATTTTCTTCAATGATTTGCCCCTATTTCACCCAGTACTTGCTATCCTACAAGCAGCATGCAGGCCCGCTTTTATTTTAATTGATAATGGTAGTCCGCTTTAACGATAACGGCTGCGTTTCTTTTTTCTTTACTTTAGCAGCGCGGTCCGCTTTAAGTATAGCAGCTGTGCGTATTTATTTATTTGATTTGCCAGTGCGTTCTGCTTTAACTTGCGGCCGCGCTTGGAAACATTTTTTTTTCATTTGAAAGCCCCCATACCATGCTTCCACTTACATAGTGGCCGAGCCCCGTTCTTTAAACACTGTTGCGGTATCAAGGTTACAGCGAGCCGCTTCTAAAGAAAGGGGCGCTCACACCATTAAAGTGAAAGCACGGCATGGGGCGCTATTACAAAAAAAAAACATTTGTTTGTGAACAAATGTTTTTTTTTGGGTAAAGGTGCCGCATGACGTGCTTTCACTTTAATGGTGTGCATGTCCCATTCTTTAGTAGCGGCTCGCTATAATCTGAATACAGCGAGCAGCGTCTAAAGAAAGGGGCGCAGCCACTATGAAAGTTGTCTCGCATTTGCGAGAGTTTAAGCTATTGGCATTATAAATGACGGAGCCTTTTATATATGTGTTGGTTTTGAAAACACATATATAAAAGGCATTGTTATTTACCATACAAATAAAAAAAAATCGCAAATGCAAGATCTTTTGCATTGCAAATGCTTGTTAGTTTTTTTATATCTTGTTACCCTAGAAGTAGCTAAACTGCCTGTGACTTGTAGGAATTATGCAGCAAAACAAACAAGATGATGGACGGAATTATGGGCCGTATTTAGAGTTTGGAGGTTGGGATACTCTGTCAAAACATGACAGATAATCCCATCCGCCATATTGCAGGTGCCATAGATCAAAATGCACTTATAAAACGGCGGGGGGCCATACTCCACATTTGTGTCTAAGTATCCCAAACTCCGGATAAAGCCCTAAACTCTCTACTCGGCAGAGCTCAACCATTATACCTAGGTTAGAGTGTCATGCTTCAGTAAATGCCTCCATGTACACTTGTATGACCAATTGCCTGAAAGGTTGCACGAAGAAGCTGCATGGCAGTGTCTCTTATGTACAATTGTCCTATTTCTCACTTCTTTCGATCATATCACACACACATTCTCCCTCAAAGTGCCAAAGAAAGGAAGCATTACAACACTCCCATTTGGCATGGCAGCAGAATGTTGTGAAATAAAAATCACCGGACAAAAATATTGTGCAGGGCAAAAACAAGAACGAGGACAACTCCAGTCCTCACACATTGCGCCTACAAAGGCCACAGGGCCATATAACACACACCTTCTTCCTCAAATAGATGCAATTACAAAGGCCTTCAGGTCCTTGCCAAAGGAAGGAAGCTCCTCTCACCAGCAATTCCCCAACTGATATGCTATCAGAATATTGTGAAATAGATATCACCTTACAAAAATGGCGTGTCCTAAACATTGTTTATAAAAACATCTCCCCATTGGAGTTAATTGTAGAAAATCTTCAATGACGGTATATTTTGTAAACGATAGGGCTATGTCATAGCATTATTTTTGTTAACGATATTGTGACATGCAACCCTTCTAAACCCTGTTGCAGGTATGGTAATTCCTACAGCTCGACAAAGTTAGATGTGACATGTTTACTGCTAAACTGCAGAATTCGCCCGTCTCACATCTCGGTGCCACAGGCTAGAGCTACGTACAAAGTGCCTCTGAAGCACAAGTTCAGAGTATCTCCAAGGATTTTGCACACAAGATCTAAGCTTCCCAGACAGGCAAGTTACCAGATGAAACATTTTCCATTCTGAACTTTCCTTAAACAACCTAATGAGTTCTGGGAGTTGTAGTCTTCGTTAATTTAAACCACACTAATTGGGCCAACAAACCTTAAAGCAATAAATTGTGAATGGAAAGGACTCTACACACGGTTTGAAAGTGCTATCCTCACAAATGCACTTAATTGAAAATTAAAATTGGCAATTTCAAAGAGCACCACAGCAGCTGCCACAGGAAGAGGGTTATGTCACAGCTGTGACGGAAGAGCAGCTATTATGAGGGCGCCCCCACACACACGTTCCCCACGGGGAACCTCCTGGTGCACGCCTATTGCGACCGGACCAGATGGCTATCAGTCACGTGATAGCCGATTATTTCAATTTCAACACAGCTTTATTCGGTTGTGAAAAAACAGCCATAAAAGCACAATATATTAACAGATACATAAAAAATACGATTAAAAAGATGTAGTCAGATTGATAAAATATAATAAGGATAACAAATTCAAAATTAGCACCATACAGTTCTCTTGAGCTTCCATCATTTGAAGAGCAGACAAATAGTTTTCTTAGGGTATAACTCCTAGCAAGAGAGCTACATTGTAAAATGTATAAAGTGCTAAGTGCGTACACAGAAAAATGACATTATTCTTTCTTAAAAAACAGGAAATTAAAAACAAGATAAAAGTTCAGTAGACCAGTGTTACACAACCAGGACTTGCGTTTATCAGTTACAGATAGAAAAGGAGCAGCCCATACTACTTGTTAGTTACTCCAGGTTCTGTCTATGTTTAACAACCAGTTTCAGGAATTTTGCTATCTGTTTGGCAAAAGGTTCAGTGTCTAGAAATTGAAGGGCGAGGAATGTCAGACGGCACCTGCGTAGGCCAAAGACTTTTAAAAGCAGTATTAACCACTGTTTCCTCAGATCCTGATAAAATTTACAAAACAGTGTTGTATGGATCGTCGTTTGAGGAGAAACTTCATCACAAGGACAACGTTTTAACGTTTTTTCCCAGGTGTTGATTTTTGGGAAAGTGACCAGGTGATGAAAGATGTTTAGTCTGAACGTAGTTAGCAAGAATCTATTGTAACCCGATAGATTGTAAGTTAGATAGAGCTGAACCGCCAAAGTTGTTCGAATTTGTAGCGAGTGTTGCACTGTAGCTTTGCAGACCTCGCTAGACAGTCTAAGAGATTCTAAGTGAGCCAGGCAGATTTTTTTAACTATTTTCTCGGTATTACGGTGATTAAGGTAGGGGAATGATAATATGGTAACATGCCAAGGTCGCCGAGGAATTTCTTAATATAAGCGATCCAGACAATCTTTTGGGCCTTATCTAGAGAAATACAATCCTGACACAGAGTAGTTTCGCTAGACGACCAAATGCGATGCCATAAGAGAAGGGGTTGGATCCTGATCAAGTCTGTTATATAAGGCAGACCCACTTCCAGATGACATGCATAGGTCGAAGTACCCCGCGGGAGTGCCAATAGAAATCTCAGAAAGATGTTTTCTATCCTTTGCACCTCCTCGACCTTGGCGTATCCCCAAACGCCAGCCCCGTACGTCACACTGGATATACATTTTGCCCTGTAGATTTCCAAAAGAGCTAGCGTAGGACGTCTACCCAATTTATTAGCAAAGTTAACTAAGGCAGCTGTTGTCCTCGTAAATCTAAGTTTTCTGGATTCGATGGCATACTTCCAGGAACATTTATGGTCAAATACAATGCCTAAATAAGGATACGTGGCTGTGCTCTCTAATTTTTGGTTTTCAATGTATATGTCCTTAATGTTCTTGCTTTTAATCCTCGAACCAGCGGACATAACAAACGTTTTTTTTTATGTTAATCTTCAGGTCGAGGTTGGCCATGAAGGTATAGTATTTCACAAGAGCACGCTGTAGTTCCATGGGAGTACGGGCTAGGAGTACAGCGTCGTCCGCATAGAGTAAAACCGGTATAGGGCGATTGTTTATCTTGGGCAGGTCCTGGGACCCTTTTATCATGGCTAGTCCCAGGCCGTTAGTATATAGATTGAATAGAAAAGGGGCCAGGTCACAGCCCTGCCTTACCCCGCGCTCCACTCTGAACGACTTTGTAAGCTCCCCCAGGCCGTATCTGACTCTAGCTGTGGCGTCTGAGTAGAGTTCACGTAAGAAAGTTATAAGTGAGTTCTCTATTCCCATGTCCGCTAAGGTACTCCACAGCTTGTTGTGGTTGACGCAGTCAAAAGCTGCTGAGAGATCGACGTATGCCATATACAGTGCCCCCCCTTTAGAGTTTACATATTTGCCTATAATTAGGGATAAATTAAGGGCTTGCTCTGTTGTTCCCAAGCCCTCACGAAACCCAAATTGCAGATCGGATAGAACTTTGTTGTCTAATGCCCACTCTTGGAGGCGCTCTAAAATAACGCGGCCAGACACTTTCCCCAGTGAATCCAACAGGGAAATAGGCCGGTAGCAAGATTGTGATTGGCGGTCCCCTTTTTAGGGCTCGGGCCTACGCCACCACGAAGTGGGGGGCGGAGCTTCCGAGCTCTTATGCATTTAGAAAAAAAAAGAATTCTGAAAGGGGTCTGGCTGGCACATTCTTTAGTGCGCGCCTGCGTTTTTTATGGCATCTGCCTAGTGATTCGTCTTCGCTGTGCTGTCTATTTAGTAGCCTTGACGTGATAGGGTATTTTTACTTTTCGTCCGTCATTTATTGCAGTTGTATGGCATATTCTGTGCGAGAACGAGCACAGCAGAGTGATTAATCTTAATTAGGAGCTGTCAGAGTGCCCGTGTAATGCAATCCAGATGGTGCGAGCGCGTTCACCATTGCATTGCATGTATCATGCGCGCGTTTAACACTTAAGTCTCCCGGTCTGGCTGACGCGCAGGAATGTTGAATATTTACAGCCTGGGCTGATTGTCTCCAGAGAAGGCAGTCTGCTGCGGACTGTGTACTCCCCACATAAACCCACACCACATGGGCACCAGCACGTGAGCCGCCGGCGGATACAATTACACCCACCGGCTAACAGCGCTTTTTATTGCCGCTCAGAGCAGGGTCTTTGTGCACCATCATCTTCCACATCACAGTCACTGGGCGGTCTGGCCTGACTGCGCAATCGGATTACGGATACTCTCAAACCCCTTACGAGACATGTATTCGGTGTGATCCAGCTAAAAATATACTGCAGACGCAGCGTGCAGGCTGCACATGGAGGGCGTGCCTGCTGCCGGCGACACAGCCACAGAGTGGTTCATTTAAGCACGAAACGCAGCGGTATCTGGCCGTTAAATCAGAGTCCAAGCAAAGCATGGATATTTTGTTATCATGGAAGTAGCCGAGATTGTTCTAGTTCTCGAGTAAGTACGCCGAAGGCTGGCGCAGCATCAGAAAATAAAGAAAACTACTAAACGGGGCAGAGTTCAAGATGTTTTGACAGCCGAGTAGTTGTGGGCCGAAAATAGAGGGCATGAGGTGAGCGGCACATTATTATACTTTTGACAACTCTTCTATGCATATTAACAAGAATTCGTGGGCATGCAAGAGAAACTCGCCAGGCCTACCCAGTTTGCTCATTTCCTGCAGGCTCGAGACACTCTGTGCACTTTCTAGATGTACTCTGCTGTGCCCATATCCGCCGCCTAGCCCAGGGCGCTTTTCAAATCATGTGCCGTTTTGTCACAACGGCTCCGGCGCGGCTAGGATCTGAGGTGTTCCCTGCACTTCCTGTGAAGAATATTGCGTATTACCCCTAACACGCACGCGCACACACTACATTACGAAATAAGACGTTGTTTGCGCTTGTCGATCTGAAATAGGTAACTCTATAGTTTGTAATTTTACCACTTCTTTCTCGCTAATGAGAATATTGCATCCGCAAACATAAAGAAATGGCAGAAAAAATCTACCATCCTTGACTTCGTAAACAGGGGAATAAAGGTGTGTCTGACTCCAGTGCCCGTTATTTGCGCAACAAACCCTTCAACAGGTGCACACTCCCCGAACTGTACAACCCCCTTGCACAGTCCCACTGCAGGATGCAGACAGTAACATAGCAATGATGGGAGTATGTTCCCTAATGCAGGCAAGGACCACAGGTCCTGCTAACACAGGTTTATGTAGCAAAATACATCCATAAGTGGGGTGCACTGGACCCCTCACGCCGCTGGGCCTCGGTGCCACTGTACCTGCCGCGCCAGCCCCCCTGCATGCTGTGTGACCGAACTGCTCGAGTTTACACCTAGATGATCCGTGGACAGCCTGAAAAGCTCAATAATCTGATAGGAATATCTCGACCAAAAGTATGTTCGTGTGTATTGAAAACACTCTTACTGGAGAGGCCACACCTTATAACAGGCTCGGAAAAGGACGATAAATAGGCCCGGGCATAGTAATAAAAGTGCCTTCATTAATGAATTACATCGCTAAAACACTGTCCAACATTTGGCAGTCGGGGAAAGTTTTTACCTTGTAAAGACATGCAGTAGAGCTTGTGGGTATGTTGTGGGAGAATACATGTATGTGTGCTTGCTGCAGGCAAGGTTTGTGATAATATCAAGGAAACCAACAGTAAAAATCCACCCTCGCACCAAAAAAACAGGCCTACAAACACACAAAAACCGACACACACACACTTAACTACCAAAAAAGCCCTCCTAGCACTGCCAGGCTCTCCTCTAGGCCAGTCCGACCTTCGCCGTGCTGGGTGCACAGCTAACTATGCCTGTGACCATCATCCTCTATGCCATTTGTTGTGAAAGAATGCGCCTGCAATGTCAGATTCAAGGGGTCAGTCGTACCTGTGAAAGCCAGCCACCTTTTCACGGAAACCCTCACGGTGCCTGACAGTGACTCTGCTGGTATTGGTCGAATTCTGCAATAAGCGGCCTGGCATCTCACCAGCACACCCTGTATTGATTGACTGGGCACACCCAGTACTCCATGAGTGCCTCCTGCACACAGCTCGCCCTGCGAGGGAACGACCGACGCAAACACAGTCCGGTTATTTTTATAGTTATGCAGTTTGGCGACTTTTTATGGCAAACGTCACAGCCATGTTGTTTGCTATTCGAAGTCCAGACATTCCTTCGGCCACCGCACTTGTGTCAAAACAACACACCCAGTAGTGAGTAGAGTAGTGAGTAGTGAGTAGAGTAGTGAGTAGTGAGTAGAGTAGTGAGTAGAAAGTAGAGTAGTGAGTAGTGAGTAGTGAGTAGAGTAGTGAGTGGAGAGTAGTGAGTAGTGAGTAGTGAGTAGAGTAGTGAGTGCAGAGTAGTGAGTAGTGAGTGCAGAGTAGTGAGTAGTGAGTAGTGAGTAGTGAGTAGAGTAGTGAGTAGAGTAGTGAGTAGTGAGTAGAGTAGTGAGTAGAGTAGTGAGTAGTGAGTAGAGTAGTGAGTAGTGAGTAGAGTAGTGAGTAGTAAGTGCAGAGTAGTGAGTAGTGAGTAGAGTAGTGAGTAGTGAGTGCAGAGTAGTGAGTGCAGAGTATTGAGTAGAGTAGTGAATAGTGAGTGCAGAGTAGTGAGTAGAGTAGTGAGTAGAGTAGAGTAGAGTAGTGAGTAGGACATCACAGGCAGCAGCTGTGCAAGGTTCTTACACTCAAAAGGAGACCACAGGCAGCAGCTGTGCAAGCTTCTCACACTTATAAGAAGGACATCACAGCCAGCAGCTGTGCAAGCATCTTACACTCACGAGGAGACCACAGGCAGTTGAGGTGCAAACTTCTCCCACTCACAAGAAGGACATTACAAACTGTAGTGGTGCAAGCTTCTCACACTCACAAGAACGACATCACAGGCAGCAGCAGTGCAAGCTTCTCACACTCACAAGAAGGGCATGACAGGCAGCAGGTGTGCAAGCTTCTTACACTCACAATGAGATCACAGGCAGCTGAGGTGCAAGCTTCTCCCACTCACAAGAAGGACAATACCAACTGTAGTGGTGCAAGCTTCTCACACTCACAAGAAGGACATCACAGGCAGCAGCTGTGCAAGCTTCTTACACTCACAATGAGACCACAGGCAGCTGAGGTGCAAGCTTCTCCCACTCACAAGAAGGACATCACCAACTGTAGTGGTGCAAGCTTGTCACACTCACAAGAAGGACATCACAGGCAGCAGCTGTGCAAGCTTCTTACAGTCACAAGGAGACCAAAGGCAGCAGAGGTGCAAACTTCTCACACTCGCAAGAACGAAGAACAGGAACAGCACACTCGCAAGAATACATCACAGGCAGCAGCGGTGCAAGTTTCTCATACTCACAAGAAGGACATCACAGCCAGCAGCTGTGCAAGCTTCTTACACTGACAAGGAGACCACAGGCAGCTGAGGTGCAAGCTTCTCCCACTTACAAGAAGGACATCACAAGCAGCAGTGGTGCAAGCTTCTGACACACTCACAAGAACGACATCACATGCAGCAGCAGTGCAAGCTTTCCACACCCACTAGGAGACCACAGGCAGCTGAGGTGGCATCTTCTCCCACTCACAAGAAGCACATCACAAGCAGCAGTGGTGCAAGCTTCTCACACTCATAAGAACGACATCACAGGCAGCAGCTGTGCAAGCTTCTTACACACACAAGAAGGACATCGCAGGCAGCAGATGTGCAAGCTTCTTACACTCACAATGAGACTACAGGCAGCTGAGGTGCAAGCTTCTCCCACTCACAAGAAGGACATCACCAACTCTAGTGGTGCAAGCTTCTCACACTCACAAGAAGGACATCACAGCCAGTAGCTGTGCAAGCTTCTTATACTGACAAGGAGACTACAGGCAGCTGAGGTGCAAGCTTCTCCTCACACTCACAAGAACGACATCACAGGCAGCAGCAGTGCAAGTTTCTCACACCCACTAGGAGACCACAGGCAGCTGAGGTGGCATCTTCTCCCACTCACAAGAAAAACATCACAAGCAGCAGCGGTGCAAACTTCTCACACTCACAAGAACAATATCACAGGAAGCAGCAGTGCAAGCTTCTTACACTCACAAGGAGACAACAGGCAGCAGAGGTGCAAGCTTCTCACACTCGCAAGAACGACATCACAAACAGCAGTGGTGCAAACTTCCCTTACACACTCACAGCAGATACTGTGCCAAGGCAGCAGCAGCAACAGAGCAAGAGTCCCTTACAAAGAACAGGCACAGCACAGAGATGCACGATGCAATCTTCTCATACTCACAGGCAGCAGCGGTGCAAGCTTCTCACACTCACACGAAGGACATCACAGGCAGCAGCTGTACAAGCTTCTTACACTCACAAGGATACCACAGGCAGCTGAGGTGCAAGCTTCTCCCACTCACAAGAAGAACATCACAAGCAGCAGCGGTGCAAGCTTCTCACACTCACAAGAACGACATCACAGGCAGCAGCAGTGCAAGCTTCTTACACTCACAAGAAGGACATCACAGGCAGCACCAATGCAAAGTTCTTACACTCACAAGGAGACGACAGCTAGCAGAGGTGCAAGATTCTCACACTCACAAGAAGGACATCACAGGCAGTAACAGTGCAATATTCTCACACTCACAAGGAGATCACTGGCAGTACACACCACATGAACACACTCCACAACACATAGCAACAATACATTGGCATTTATAATGCCATTAGCTCAAACTCAAATAAATCCGTGCCCGATTGCATTTCTAATGCTTGTTTAAAGATGGGCACAAGAACTGATTGGGACCACGAGTGATTAAGACCCAGGGCACAGGACGCTTGAAGGACCCTAGTTAGAATTGGCATCCATAGATCCTTGTTAAATGTAAAAAGATCGATTGGAACCCCGTCAGGTCCTGGCGCTTTACCATTTTCACTGGCCATCAGGGCAAGCTCCACCTCCTCATGGGAAATATGAATAGACAACAGAAAAGGTGTTGAATTTAACCCAGCTGCAATTGACTGTGTTGCGGTTGGTGGAAGGCTGAATATCCGCTCAAAATAGTCAACCCAGAGCTGTTCATCAATCGCAGCGTCAATACTGGGATTAGCCGTTGTATCTGATAGAAATGGGGACTTCACAACCTTCCAGAAGGCGGCGCTGTCCCTCAGGGTACATGATCTATGCAGTTGGTCCCAGAGGTCTTTTTTCAGAGTGTTCTTCTTACATTTTAAGGCCTGATTATAGTTCTTCCTGAGAGCTGCAATTTCCTTAGTATCTCTGTCCTTTTTGTTTAAGGCTACTTTTAGGTTCTGATAGGCTTTGGTGCAAGAACTATCATACCAGCCCTTAGTTCTAGCTTTGCCAATTTTTGTTTTAACGAATAGGATTTCCTTCATTGCTACCAACAATTTAGAAAAATTTGCCAAAATACCCTCGTTGGTGGTGGCTAGGTCAAGGCATTTATCGATCACTGTTCTTAGGTTTGAGATCAGTCTTGCTGTGATGCTCAGCGGATCCACTTTTTCCCACCTTTATGAATAGCCATTTAATCTATCTAGTGTTAGGTTGTTTTGGCCAAGGGTCGTCTTGTTGTTAAACCTCTCACGTTTCTTAATGGTTTTTAGGGTGATACTGTTTGGGTAGTGGTCGCTGATAGTGATGTCATGGGTTTTACAATTAAGTAGTTCTTTTCCCGCTATCACAGAGAATGAAATCGATTGCACTTGGCCTGCCTCTACCATTAAAAGTAGGTGTAACGAGTATAGGAGGGTACAGCAAATCATTAACAAGAGCAAGATCTAGGCCACACATGGTTTTGTTCAGGCAAAGCCCGACGGAAGTATGGAGAAAGTGGGTAACCAGGTCGCCGTTTTCATCAGCGATGCCACAGACTATATTTGTGCTCTGCGTACAAAGAGTTTGGTTAAAATCCCCGCCCCATATTATTGCCAACTCTTTATGTACCTTATTAGATACGTCCTGGACGCAGGAATATATTTCCTTTATAACTTTTATTAGATCGTCCACAGGGAGGTTATTATAAAAATTCACAATTACTAGGGCATTAGTGTTATTCTGATGGAGAATAAGTACTTGGAATTTTAAATCCAATCTAATGGGAACTATGCTTGTAAATTGAAGGATATTAGATAAAAAAATATTAAGTCCTCCTTTTGCTCTGCCAGAGATAGATGGTAGTGCAGGAGAGAAATACGTCTTGTAACCCTCAATGTGTAATTCGGATGGCGCCCATGTTTCCTGTAGGCATAAAATACTAAACTTATGAACGAAATCCAGCCAGATGTCATTCACAACCTTTGCACGAAGATCAGCAACATTCCAGAATAGTATTTTCAGGGATGGGTCGTCCTTGTTTATTACAGGTTCGAGATCCATTCCCATAATTTCCTTATGATCGCTGATCTGGGTGATACTAACGGGATCTTCGTTATTAGCAGCACCAAGTTTGTCTGAATTATGTAGGCGTACACAGGGGGTAGATATGGTGGTCGTGGTATTAGAAAACAGACCCTCCGACTGAAGTCAGTCCACCCTTTCCAGTTCGGAGAGCTAATCAAAATAATTAAAAGTTGGTATGTTGTATCTAATTCTAGTCCCGTCCATCAATTCCGCGTTTGCTGAACCCCTGTAGCGGATGTTTGTGGGAAAAGGGATGGATTGGGGATAAAAATAACTCAAATCCCTAGTGCGGATTTCGCTCCCACCAAACTGGGCAGGCCAGTTACATATGTGTTGGACCACCCGCCTGTTTCTAAAGTTGATAACAATACAGTCTCCAGGGAAATCCTTTCTTCTATGGCCCAGCCAGCTTAACCTTCTAGCAAAAAGTATTTCCCCTGGTGTATCAAAAGGGAGGGGCCTATTCTTGTTTAGCCAGTATGCGGCTTTATTTCTTAGCTCAAGGTAGGATTCTGATTTTTCTTGGGGCAACTCCGGGACACCAACTAGGACTACGGTGTGTGGTGCTGATTGTGGGGGTAAGTCAATGTGTGGAAATAACCTCTTTGGTTTAGTAGTCAGGGAAGAGTCCTTGGCTACACAGATGTTATTATTCGGCAATCCCAGAGAATCTGCGACATTGTGCTGTGGGGCCTCCCCTATTTCCAAGTCCTTAACTTCAGCCGCCCTCAGGGCCCCCTGTCAAGGCCTACCCGTGCTTTCAATGTTCCTAGTTGTTTGAACAACAGCTCGGGGCCTACGATCAGGTGATGGCTGGATAGTTTTATTAGTACCAGTTTTTTGGGCTCTAGGGTGCGACTGAGGATCCGTAGCCTTTATGTGTGTGCTATTCGTTTGTTGCCCTAGGGTAATAGGGCTGTTTTGTATTACTTGCTCCAGACCATCTATTTTTTCGCCTATGCGCTTTACCCTTTCCAGAAGTGGAGCCATTAAGGATTTCATAAGAATTTCGATTTTGTCCAGGAGTCCCTCATTGGGTAAGGGAAAGGGTGGGAAAGTAACTGGCTTTTCTATGATTGAAACATAGGGACCCCTGTCATTGGTTGATGTAGATGCAGTGTCAGGAACGTTGTTATTAACATTTTTCCCTTTTGTTACATTATGTTTAGTAGTAACTTTATTCTGCTTGTTGACCCCTGCTTTCCCCTTAACCTTTGTTACAGTTAAACTTTCACTGTTTATGTGGTTTAACTTTCGCCTAGCCTTCTGTCCTCTAGTTGTTACCCGCGAGCCTTCATTATTCATACTCGGGGACGAGGCAGAAAGCAAGATTAAACTTAATGGTGTGTGACAGGATCCGATACCTATAGGGTCCTCTGCCTGGAAAGGTGAATCAGGAGAAGTCTCGTTTAGGAAAGGAGTGAGAGTCATGGATAGCCTTGTGGGTAAGGGCGTGGACTCAGGTGACACATTGACCATTGTAGGGGCAGTATCCTGGGTTATTGAAGTGTGGTGAGCCCTTGGGAGAGCAACAAAAGATGGCGCCAATATCGAGTCCTGAGAGTTAATAGTGAACATCGATATATTAGTAGATGGCAAAGGTGGAAGGGAACCAGCAGGGAGGGAAAGGCGGCGTTCTGTATTTTCAATGGCGTTAGCTACCACCACGATGGTTTTCTGCAGCATACGATCTATTGCTGTCAGACTGGGTAGCGGAGGATTTGGGACTGGTTTTTGCTTTGGGACAGGGACAGGTAACACAGGATTAATCTTCCCCATTTTTTACCACTACGTATACGGGAGTTAGTATTGTTGGCGCACGTGCTGTGGTGTAGACATGGGCTAGCAAATACAACTCTGTGAAAAATTACTGAATAAAAAGTACTAGAAGATAGAACTCATTTTCCTATATACGACCATAGTTATATATGTTAAATTACTCCTTTTACTCTGATTACTAGGTCACAGGGAACCTGCCAAAAGTAACAAGCATAACAGTCTATAGAAGCACCAGTTCACAAAACTTAGAGGGGTGGCCCGACCCGACCTCTCCCGACCACTAACGGTCCCGCCCTTCTCCCGGGCGCGTCCCGCGCGCGTCCTCGCGGGGCGAGGGACCTGACGAGTCTTTATGCGCCTCCTGGCGCGGTCACTGGTCACGTCGGCGTGCCCCAAGGGATCCTGGGGCTTGCAGGCAGGAGGTGGACCGGCGGAGCGAAGCCCGGACGGTCGTTTGGTGTGCAGGGGGGGGCGGAGCCAAGCCCGGCCGCAGGGAAGGAACAGCGGACACAACAAGTGGCGGAAGGCAAGGAGCAGCCCCAAGAATAGCGTCTAGCAAAACACCATAGCCGATTAATAAAACGCCTACCGCGCAGATGACGTCAGTAGACGCGTGTACGCGGTAGCCATTACACCCAACACGTTGGCTCCATGTATTCATTAAGCGTAGGTTTGATTGCTGTCTCCAGGGTGCTCTCCCGCAAGTGACGAGGCGTCGCGGCACCAACACAACAGATCATCAGTGCATCCATTCCGAGCGCTGTAATAAGAAAAGTTGATATTATCCAACCCATTAAAATAAAAGCGATGGAGTTCTGATTTAGTAATGATTGGAATCAAATCCGTGACCTTCATGTTACACATATGTGGCAATGGCCTCCGCTCATGAAAGTGACATTCTGCTAGTCCCTTTGCTTATGCCAAGCATGTATGGACAAGCGTAACATTATAAAAGTGACTTAAAGCGCCACTCGACATCCCTGGACACGGAGGCCTCTGTGCCTGCAGCATTAACCGACTGAGCTACTTTCACAGCTGTAGGAAGGGAGACACAAAGATGTTCCTCGGTAATCCATGGGCGGATAAAATTAGAGGGCCAAAAATAAAATTCGAGCCCAGGCAGGTTACAGCTGAAGTGTAAAAAGTGGCGCGAAGCCAACAAACCCCGTCATGCTGATGATTTAAGGAAATGAAGCCCTCTGCGGCTCTCCCCCGCCCTGCTGAGCCGGGTGGTTCTGGCCTGACTCACTGAATTCTATTAAGCTAATGACATCCGCTCAACACTTAAATGTGACCCCCACTCCCCCGGGACCCACGGCCGAGGCTAATCCATCATCACAATTAGAAACATTTGCAAACATTCCTGGAGTGGCTAAACACATATTCCTCCCTTGGGGAAGGGGTGTTCTGAAGGGTAAACAGCACTTATCTAGGTGCAGTGTGCACGCTGGATTAAATGCCGCCACCTGAGCGGCGGCGGCCATGGCTGCGTGCTCGCGCCGCCTCTCGGGGCTGGACAGGTGCTGGAAATGAGACCTTTGTGCAAGGCCAAAGCTTGGAGGGTGGATACAAGACATTTAAAATAAAGTCCCACAGCCCTACGGGTAGCATACCAGCGCATTCTGGGACGTGTCTCCTAGATTAAGTACAAATGGAAATATATAACTAGCGCCTAACTAGAAAAGGTATCTCCTTTTGCAGTTCACTGTGGTAACCCTATTCAGAGTCAGAGACCTGATAATCACCCAGTTTCCTTACAGTCCAGTCGTTTACTTCTATACAGCTCACTTCTGGCACTGCTATGGCCTACTATAGAGTGAATCTACCGATGCCTTCCATGTCTGGCCGATGCTTTACACCGCCTTGGTCCTGTAAGAAGGAGCTGCTTTTTTAATCTATGTTAAATATCTTCAGCTAATGACAAAGCTCTATATTTTAGCAAATTTAGCCAGTCCTGGTTAGATTTCTGAGCAAGTGCTTTGCTAAATTGAAATCAAAACAACCAGTCCCTTAATTGAAATTGGCTAAAAATCCAGGACCGACTAACATTGTCACAGTAGCATTGGGTAACCTGTCAACTTCATTCTGTAGCCAAGAAGCTTATAGAGACAATTTAATAAGCACCAGCGTGCCACGGCAGTCTCCTAGTGAATTTGTAACTTCATTGGCACTTGGTAATAAGGTTATCAGATAACACCATATCATTGGAACACACTACTTAGAAATAACAGAAGAGGCGTACCTTCAGCAAAACAGTCTACTGTAGAGCTTTTGTCAAACTCGGCTGAGCAAGGGCTACAAGTCCCAGATTGCTACATAACACAGAGCCAACGAGAGAATGCCCAGAGGGATTCACCCCAGGACTAGATATACTGAGGCCAGACATAGCCTAAGAAGACATGATTGGATTTATTGCTTTTGAGCCGTAATAAAGCCCCAGGCTCAATACCTGATTTATATTGTATTGTAAATGCTTTTATATAGCGCTTACAAACCCTCACAAGGCGACTAAATGCTTTTTCAGGTGAGTAGCATGCTACTCGGGAACACATAAATGATTAGTGGTGAATTAGTATAGTAAAAATATTAAAGTGACTTGAGTGGTGGATTTGTTTCTTATTTGGATTGAGAATAGGATGCTTGTTTCCGGTCCAGGTAAGACATGGCTTGGCAGTTCGGGCTGGACTGTTCCCATGAGACACAGGGTCAAGACTGATTTGCATATAGCTGTGTTTGAACTGGGGTAGCGAAGTGAGCTAAAGCACGATGATGGATTCAAATCAGATCTGTGACTGGGGGTGAGTGTCTGAAAAGTTTCAGCACTCCGTCCATCATCTCCTTGTGTTTGCTACCAAGGTTTGGATAACAGAGCTGTCCACCAGGGCAGACGTTTCTCTTACAGTTGCCCGTGTTGTTGCTGCAAAATAATTCCCAATACCCACCACTGTGAGATACAGGAAAGTCCACGCATTCTTAGGTTGCTGTGAAGAAAACGAGATGTGGTTTCTACGCAAGATGAAACCATGTTTCTCAGCTTAGGCTCATTTTGAGGGTTTCACTCCACTTAATTAAATAATTTTCACCTCCATACCTATGCCAGTTGATTATCAAAGACTTCACTTTTGTCAGCAGCTGCAGAATACTACCTGGCTCTGACGCAGTCATATTACCTCCTCGTCTGACTTCCTCATCACAGTCATTACCTCATGGCAAAGGCTCCTCCAACCAGAGGAGATCACCAAGCTAATTAAAAAAATGCTTTCCACCACTCCAATATGGCAGCTTATTGCTTCCTGCCACATAGGATGTAGAACCGGCTTTTTGGAGACCCCCCCCCAACGAGGAGAGTCAAAGCCAGTGGTGCAGGGGACACCTTAAAATCTACGGGTTCTTCTTGCTCAAATCATACATTACCAAAGAGACCAGGACAACCAGCCGTGGAGGGAAGTAAGTTATTTATTAGCTCGAGCTAAGGAGAGAGATCCCAGAATGGTACAAAGACAATTCTACGGAGACTGCTGTTTTACTACACAGCTTACATATATTTATAGTGCTAGCCACGCCCATTTGTACAATATACAGTTCCACATTTTGATAAGTTCCTCATTCTGACAGTTTTTCTTCAGTCTTGTGGTGGAATTGTGGTCAGGGGACATCTGTTCTCTGATTGCACAATGTCCACAGCCCCATGCTTCCTCGCCCAACTGGTGTGGTCATGGGGCACAGCCTCGTGCTTCCTCTATTAGTTGGTGTGGTCACAGTGCACAGCCTCGTGCTTCCTCTATCAGTTGGTGTGGTCACAGGGCACAGCCTCGTGCTTCCTCTATCAGTTGGTGTGGTCACAGGGCAGATGGTCGTGACAGGTTGAGTTACCAGGACAGGATGTGGCTGAGACTCTGGCACAACTGGGGTGTGAGGCACACAGGCAGCTTCTCTGAATCGGCTCGACCACAAGGAGGAAGGAGGGTTGAGCAAGTTTCAACAGGGATGTGGAAAGCAATTCTTCACCAGGTTGCCGAGAGCATGGCAACTCAAAAATGGATACAACAACGAGGGGTTGCTGGACTGTTCCAATGTATAACTAGGGGAAGAATTAACTGGCGTGACCAAAGGTGTAGGAGTAACACCCTAGGGCATCCATTTTGTTGGATGGATTTGCCTCACACACCCAGAAGGGTGTCATGCTTCATCATCGGCGGTTGCTCCTCGTCGGGGAGGCGGTGCAATCCCCGACGGGCTCACCTCAAAGAGGGGCTCTTTGGCGGAGATCTTTTTATCCAACAGCCTTATGGTGAGGTGTGGGTGTGTGGGCAGGGTGGTGTATGGTAGTGATAAGGGATGTTAAAATGTAGCTAAGGGTACCGGAATCCACTTTATTCTGGGGGTCCCCTGGCTGCAATTAAAAAACAAGCGGCTAGCTCACTAGGTGTCAACGAGTAAGGTCAGGTGACCCTAGATGTGGCTAGGGGTGAAGATGGTCGACATGTTTCTCGCAATGGGTAATAGTTACCCGCGATTCATCAGGACCTATAAAAAGGTGAACAACAACATGCTGGTGTCATGTGTGAAGTGGTGTGTGTATTACCTCTGTGGGGGTTGTCCTATGCCTATAAGTTAAGAACTAACAGCCACCAGCTACCCTTCTCCGCTCGAGCTCGGCGGAGAAGGGTAGGTCAAGCAGCCAGGACACAAGAGATTGGAGCTCTGACCCAAGGACTCATCCTTGATGTCTAGTCCCGCCGACCCCTCTGGTGGCTGTTAGTTCTTAACTTATAGGCATAGGACAACCCCCACAGAGGTAATACACACACCACTTCACACATGACACCAGCATGTTGTTGTTCACCTTTTTATAGGTCCTGATGAATCGCGGGTAACTATTACCCATTGCGAGAAACATGTCGACCATCTTCACCCCTAGCCACATCTAGGGTCACCTGACCTTACTCGTTGACACCTAGTGAGCTAGCCCCTTGTTTTTTAATTGCAGCCAGGGGACCCCCAGAATAAAGTGGATTCCGGTACCCTTAGCTACATTTTAACATCCCTTATCACTACCATACACCACCCTGCCCACACACCCACACCTCACCATAAGGCTGTTGGATAAAAAGATCTCCGCCAAAGAGCCCCTCTTTGAGGTGAGCCCGTCGGGGATTGCACCGCCTCCCCGACGAGGAGCAACCGCCGATGATGAAGCATGACACCCTTCTGGGTGTGTGAGGCAAATCCATCCAACAAAATGGATGCCCTAGGGTGTTACTCCTACACCTTTGGTCACGCCAGTTATTTCTTCCCCTAGTTATACATTGGAACAGTCCAGCAACCCCTCGTTGTTGTATTCTCAGATACGGGCACACGCTGTGACTGGACCTTCCACCAACCTGAGTGGTAAACAGTGTCCGTTGATCAAGTGATCATTTCTCCTTCCTCCCTCTTTTTGACAAAAACACAAAAATGGAGCCTCGTGGGACATTTTAATTACAGTTCAACAGTATAAACAGTAATCACACTCACTTCACATCATGTTTCTTTCTTTCTGCTCCAGGTATTGTCCTCGGACAATAGGCATCTGTATATACTGTATGATTCATTTTATGATTATGTAGAGGGTCTGACTTAGTGACTTCATAAATGATTAGCCATTCATCAGAGATCCTGCCTTAGTGGATTCGATTAATGGCGACGTAACATGAAGTAAGAGAGTCTGCTTAGCAAAGACTTTCATGTGTTTTTTTGTTGGCAATACAGAAGTGTCTAAACTCGGTTCTGCTTTTAATTTAAAAGAGAGTCACTTGTGGCCTAATTGTCAGTTTATTTGTTTTGTTTATTGAGTTTTATATAGCGCTGGCTAGACCCAGAAGTATCAGCGCGCTTTACGTAAGGAACAACAGCGAGTTACAAGAATAATTATTTAGACATTTTTCACAGAAATTTCAAAGTAAATGACAAATCATAAGAGGCAGAGAAGGAAAGGGGGGACAAGAATATGACTGAAAGAACAGGTGGGGGAGGGGGGAAGGGAACCTGAGGGGGGAGGGAGGGAGGGTTTTAGAGGTCTCACGGCCTAATGTCTCGATAGACATGTCTGTACTAAGAATACTGTGGAACCAGTCAGTTTTGTTAAGAAATCCGGAGTGCAAGCAGCAGTGACTTGTCCTTGGGGTGCCACGGTGCAGAGAAAGAATATTGAGGTAATAATATCGAATTGCACAAATATTGTGGTAAAAATATTGTGGGTCAGGAATATCAACAGTAAAATCCTCGTGGTCAAGAATATCGATGTTAGGTAAATAATATCAATGTAAAAAATATTGAAGTGTTTAATATCGTTTGTAAAAATATAGTTGTTAAAAATATTAATTTCTTATTAATGTTATGTATTGTAGTATATATTGTATATGTGTGTGATGTTTGTTTTTTTGTAGAAGAATTGATTATATTTTTATTATGTGTTAAAATGTTAGTAGTTAATAAGTCTTTTTTATTTAATTATGCGTTTTTAGTTCCGTAGTGGCTTGTGGCTTTATAGGGAAATAGGCTGGGAAGTAATTTAATTAAATACATTTTATTGATTATTTATAGTAGTTATTAATTTTTTTAATTGAATTTTGCGTTTTAAGTTCTGTAGCGGGTTGTGGGTTTATAGGGGAATAGGGTGGGAAGTAATTTAATTATATACATTTTATTGATTTTTTAATAGTAGTTATTACAAAATTTTACTTGAAATTTACGTTTTTAGTTCCGTAGCGGGTTGTAGGTTTATAGGGAAATAGGATGGGAAGTAATTTAATTATATAAAATGTATTGAATTTTTTAAATTTATTAATATTTGCTTAATTGTGATGTTATAGTGTTAAAGGTGTAAATTAATGGATTAATAATTGTTTAATAATTAGTTAATTTAAATTCATGAATTGGTAATAAATTATGGTAATTGTGTGATTAATTGTAAGTGTGTTTTGTGGTGTTTATAGGTGTAAATGGTGTGAAGGGTGTGAAATATTTTATTTTTTATTGATGAATTATTAATTAGTTGTTAATTAATTTTAAATAGTTAATTAGTAACTAATTATGGTAATTGTGTAATTAATTTTTTGTGTGTGTTGTGGTGTTTATAGGTGTAAATGGTGGAAAGTAATTTATTGATTAATTATTAAATATTTGTTAATTAATTTAAATTAATTAATTAGTCCTTAATAATCGTCATTATGTAATTAATTTGAGGTGTGTTGTGGATATTATAGTGTTAAAGAATGTGTACTTAATGAATGTTTATTATATTTTTTTATTAATAATATATTTTAAATTCATTATTAATTATGTTAATTATGGAGAAAAAAGTCCATATAAATGTTGATGTCTTTTTTATTGGTGTGGTGCTATACGGTAGGAAATAAAATAAATACATTTATGTTTTAAATAATTTGTTTGTGAATATTCGTTCCTTTTAAATAAATATTGTTTGTATATGTATTTTTGTTTTTATATCATATTTGTAGGTGTTTGTTATATGTAATTAACATTATAATATGTGTTCTTTTTATATGTTTAATATATTTAATTGTATCTTTTTAAAATATTGTTTATTCATTTTTAAGATTATTTAATGTGTTTTACTTGTTTTAATGTTATTAGTAATTATTTTTTTTCTGCTATCCAATACTTTCCCTACTGTTGCACACACTGGAGTGGGAATAGTAATTTTTACCCCTTTGCTATCCAATACTTTCCCTACTGTTGCTCTCACTGGAGTGGGAATAATAGTAATTTTTACCCCTTTGCTATCCAGTACTTTCCCTACGGTTGCACTCACTGGAGTGGGAATAGTAATTTTTAGCCCTCCGCTATCCAATACTTTGCCTACGGTTGCACTCACTGGAGAAAGGAATAGTAATTTTAACCCCTCTGCTATACAATACTTTTCCTACTGTTGCACTCACTGGAGTGGGAATAGTAATTTTTACCCCTCCGCTTTCCAGTACTTTCCCGACTGTTGCACTCACTAGAGTGGGAATAGTAATTTTTACCCCTTTGCTATCCAGTACTTTCCCTACTGTTGCACTCACTGGAGTGGGAATAGTAATTTTTACCCCTCCGCTATCCAATACTTTGCCTACGGTTGCACTCACTGGAGAAAGGAATAGTAATTTTAACCCCTCTGCTATACAATACTTTTCCTACTGTTGCACTCACTGGAGTGGGAATAGTAATTTTTACCCCTCCGCTTTCCAGTACTTTCCCGACTGTTGCACTCACTAGAGTGGGAATAGTAATTTTTACCCCTCCGCTTTCCAGTACTTTCCCGACTGTTGCACTCACTAGAGTGGGAATAGTCATTTTTACCCCTTTGGTTTCCAGTACTCTCCCTACTGTTGCACTCACTGGAGTGGGAATAGTCATTTTTACCCCTCCGCTATCCAATACTTTGCCTACGGTTGCACTCACTGGAGAAAGGAATAGTAATTTTAACCCCTCTGCTATACAATACTTTTCCTACTGTTGCACTCACTGGAGTGGGAAGAGTAATTTTTACCCCTCCGCTTTCCAGTACTTTCCCGACTGTTGCACTCACTAGAGTGGGAATAGTAATTTTTAGGTCTCGCCTGTCGATGCGCATGCGCATCGAGCAAGGCGAGAGTATTGGGACTTATCCGCTCTTTATCCACACTGCAAGGAATCGTGGCGATTCCTTGCAGTGCCCGTGACTTTTAAGCTCAATGCGCATGCGCATTGAGCTTAAAAGCGCGTGCACGTCCGTCTTTGTTTACCCGCTCCGCCCCCTCCCCTTCCCGCCGTCTCGCATTTCCCCTGTCGCACTTCTACTCCCCCCTCCCCTCTCTTCCCTCCGTCTTGTTTATTGTACCCGCTCCGCCCCCTCCCCTTCCCGCCGTGTCGCATTTCTCCTCCCCCCTCCCCTCTCTTCCCTCCGTCTTGTTTTCATCTTTGTTGTCTTCCTTTGTGACTGTTTTTCTATCTATATCTTCCTCGGTCTTTCTTCGTTTTCTGTCTTTCTCTGTTTAGCTCTGGGTCACCATCGAGTGTGCGGGCCCACCACCACAGGCACAATTTAAACACACCTTAGCTGTTAAGAAAATGTTACTTCCAATTCCGCTAAAAGGCAAATGTATCAGTGGAATAAAAAAAGATTCCCGATTTGTTGTACATTAAAGCACAGCTGCTGTGAACTGCCATGGTTTTCTGTATAATGGAAAATATTGCCGGTAACTTGAAGTTTGGATCAAATCTTTAACAAAATTATGTTACATGTCTGTATGCAGCGTGAAAAAAAATAAGTATTTTGAAATGGAAAAAAATGAAAATAAGTGGGCAATTTCCGCACGTCCGTCTTTGTTTACCCGCTCCGCCCCCTCCCCTTCCCGCCGTCTCGCATTTCCCCTGTCGCACTTCTACTCCCCCCTCCCCTCTCTTCCCTCCGTCTTGTTTATTGTACCCGCTCCGCCCCCTCCCCTTCCCGCCGTGTCGCATTTCTCCTCCCCCCTCCCCTCTCTTCCCTCCGTCTTGTTTTCATCTTTGTTGTCTTCCTTTGTGACTGTTTTTCTATCTATATCTTCCTCGGTCTTTCTTCGTTTTCTGTCTTTCTCTGTTTAGCTCTGGGTCACCATCGAGTGTGCGGGCCCACCACCACAGGCACAATTTAAACACACCTTAGCTGTTAAGAAAATGTTACTTCCAATTCCGCTAAAAGGCAAATGTATCAGTGGAATAAAAAAAGATTCCCGATTTGTTGTACATTAAAGCACAGCTGCTGTGAACTGCCATGGTTTTCTGTATAATGGAAAATATTGCCGGTAACTTGAAGTTTGGATCAAATCTTTAACAAAATTATGTTACATGTCTGTATGCAGCGTGAAAAAAAATAAGTATTTTGAAATGGAAAAAAATGAAAATAAGTGGGCAATTTCCTCAGCTGCTGTATAAATCTAAAGATTTCCAGTTTATTTTTCATGGAATTTTGCACAAGCTCTATTTTTCAGTACTTAAAATTACAGCTCTTACCGTCAAACCATTAAGTCGAACCGTTTTTAAAAACATTTTTTATGCTGTTACGGTAGATAGAACACTGCCTAAAGTAGCTGACATCTTTCCGAATGTCCCTGCCTACCATATAGTTTCTAGTTTGCTACAGAGGCGTGGCAGGATCGGCATCTATAGCATGCCTACGAACCCTTACCCTCCCCCTTTTGTTTCAAGTTTGTCTTGCCACTTGCCCCATTCTGCGTGTATTTTGCTTCATTTCCCCATTCTTGGTTGTGTTAATCCTTATCGCTCGCGCATTTATATCTTAAATGACCTGACGATTTTCAAAATCTCCTTTAGCAACACTACCCCCCCTCCCCCCCACCACCACCATATCTCCTCCCTGACTCCCTAATATGCACTTCAAAATTTGACCTAGAGTGTTAGAGAGCTGTTATTATGTGAACCTGCGTGAGATCGAATGAGTGGGTGCCATCCCTTGCATACCACTGTGTATCACCTCGGGTGGTCTTCTAGGCGCCCTGGTCCTGCTTCAGACGTCTGTCGAGTTAGCTCGAGCGGTTTGCATTATAACAAACGCTCATGTGCCGTCCGCTTCGTAATCTTTACCTGCAGAAGAGACTTGAATCATCGAAGATAGATTGAGTTAGCCTGGCAGAATTTCCATGCCTGCTTTAAGTGCGTCACAGCATTCTGCTCTCGCCTGGTCATGCTGTTTTCCCTGGAATGACTGTTTTGCTAAGCAGATCCCTCTGTCATTGTTCCAGCATGCTGCTTCACGGGCTACATTACGGAATGCAGCACTGTCTTAATTATTTGCATTTGGCACGCGACCTTCTAAATCTGCATCCTGTCAGGCAGTTCCATTTTCGGTGCGCCTTGCACCTTTTCCTGGAGTCTCCTGCGTGCATTGAAATGTACTTTATCCGTATTCTCTGAAGTTATCCAAGTTCTGGCAAGCACCATGCAGGAGTCCTGCAACACCGCCGCTGCTGCCGTGAGCAATTCACGGATTTCCGGCTATTTGCGCGTCCACAACACTGTACGCAGAACAAGAACATCTGGGGGCGCCGCCATGCTTTCAATAATCTCCAAATTCTCCACGGACCACCCTCCGGCGTTTTTCACAAAGCTGCTCCTATTTCACACTCCCCAGTCTCACGTGGTACACCCCTCCTACCAGCCTTAGTGGTACTCAACCCATACCAACCCCAGAGATCTTCTTGCCATTCCAGCTTCGCGCGGGTTCTCTGTCCTGCCACTGTCCCAGTGCGTTTCTACCCTGGGAATGCCCCACCGTGCGCCGGTCACAATATCTCACACAGTTCGCACCTTGCTGTCTCGCTGTGGTGCTCTCTCTGCCCTGCAAATCTCTGGCCGTTTTCCCGCTCTATCAACTCCCAGTGGTATTTATGCTATAGCCCCCTCCTGTGGTATTTCTGCCCCCCATAGCTTTGCGGTCCCTCACTCACCCTCAACCCCTCACCCTCACTCACCCTCACCCTCACTCACCCTCAACCCCTCACTCACCCTCAACCCCTCACTCACCCTCAACCCCTCACTCACCCTCACCCTCACTCACCCTCACCCTCACTCACCCTCAACCCCTCACCCTCACTCACCCTCACTCACCCTCACCCTCACTCACCCTCACCCTCACTCACCCTCAACCCATCACCCTCACTCACCCTCACCCTCACTCACCCTCAACCCCTCACCCTCACTCACCCTCAACCCCTCACCCTCACCCTCACTCACCCTCAACCCCTCACTCACCCTCACTCTCACTCACCCTCAACCCCTCACCCTCACTCACCCTCACCCTCACTCACCCTCAACCCCTCACTCACCCTCAACCCCTCACCCTCAACATCAACCCCTCACCCTCACTCACCCTCACCCTCACTCACCCTCACTCACCCTCACTCACACTCACCCTCACTCACCCTCACCCTCACCCTTACTCACCCTCACTCACCCTCACCCTCACTCTCACTCTCACTCACCCTCAACCCCTCACCCTCACTCACCCTCACCCACCCTCACTCACCCTCACTCACCCTCAACCCCTCACCCTCACACAGTGGAATAGGTCTCGGAGCATTTGAGTTAGAGCTTTTAGAAATGTTTATGTTTTTTTTTTTTTAATTCTTTAGCATTGGCTACAGGAAACAAAAATGCTAAAGATTTACAAAAAAACCCATAAACAATTCTAAAAGCACTAACTCTAATGCTGCGAGACCTATTGCATTTCCAATGCTTGTTACCCCTTTGGTTTCCAGTACTTTCCCTACTGTTGCATTCACTGGAGTGGGAATAGTCATTTTTACCCCTCCGCTATCCAATACTTTCCCTACTGTTGCACTTATTGCAGTTTGAATAGTAAATTGAAATGTTTCGCCATCCAATATTTTCCCTACGGTTGTCTTTATTGTGTTGCGAAATGTACTTTTTAATTTTGTTTTAATAGTTTAATTCTTTTATTAATTCTAGAATGTTTCGTGAAATTTTAAATAATTGATATGTGAATATATATTATTTGTATATCTTTTAAAAGTAAAAAAATTAAATAAAGATAATAGTTAATACATTATTTTAAAGTAAATATATGTATATGTTTGTGTGTTTATATTTTTTTAAGTAAGTTTAGTTTTTATATTTAGTTAAAATGTATATTAAACTTAATTTATTTTGTTAAAGATAATATTAATATTTTATATATTATTTTATTTTATTTATATTTTTAAAGCAATATTTTTAAATGTATATTTGTAACTTCATTATTTTTGTACTTACCTGTTTAAGTATAGGGAGTCGATATCTTTGGGTTCTATAGGGATGGCGGTCAGAAGATCAGCCCGACTGCCATGGTAGCGGGAAAAGACCGCCCGCAAGGACCGCGGCATAACCGCTGGTCCGATTAGCATGCTCCGGAGGTCGAAATCCGACCTCAGCGGTATAACTGCAGGCATTAACATTGCGGTGATTGCTGCTGCCAGCAGCACCGCCGCGATGTGAAAAGGAGCATGTCATGCTTATCACTGCACTGCGTGGCAGGCACTGCACAGTGCCTGCCACCTGGTACAGGGACATGGTACACCCCTGTGCACCCACACACACCCCCAACACATTGGGAGCCCGCAATGGGCCCCCAGACTCATTCACCGCATGTCTTTCCATGGCGGTCCCACCCCGCGGAAAGGCTGGTTACCGCCAGCATCATAATTAGGGCTCCCGGTTTTATGGTATTTATTTTTTTGCCATTTCCGTCTGTATTTATCCATATTTATTTTTTGGGCATTTTATCTGTATTTATCCACATTTATTTTTGCAACAAGTAAAAGACAATGCTGCAGCTAGTATTTTTCCACATTTATTTAAATTGACAATGCACACATACACTCGGTTGTTATTGGTCAACACAATACATTCACCTGAAAACTTTGACATTCGCAGAATGTCCCAAATATGCTTACAAGTGCTATGACAAGCCATTTGTCTCAGAGCCTTGCAGTTTCTGTCATTGGCACAGATTGCCACATCCTTCCCACACTGAACACTAAACAGCCCCACTGAGAGAAACTCACACTGCCTTCAGCTACAACCCAATCTTGCCCTGCTATAAATACCTGGAAGCAACTCAATTCAAATTATGCACTAGACAAGAGTAATATGCTACCTGAATAAAATTAATAACATTATGGAAAAAGAAAACACTCATAGGGAATACAACTTAAAGCTTTTACACTCATTATTCAGAAATCAATGAGTGTTTTTACTTGAAAAGCTAAGGACATGAAAAGTAAAGTAGCGCTTACAGGCTAACTCTGTAAGGTGGCGCTAATGTGTTTGGTTGTGAATAAAACTAATCTGGCCACTTTGTAACTACTCTATCTTGTATTTAGTTATGTATTTATTGTTCGTATTACAAAACCTTTTTTCTCTCCTCCCTGAGGCTGCATTTCAGAAAAAAACATTTGCAGCAAAAGTGTTTCCTCTTTTTTTGGATCCATTTCACAGGGGAACGAATGATGGAAAGGAGAGGAAAGAACAGTCATGGTTTTCTGCAAGTCAGGAAGAGAGCATGGCGAGGCAACTCTCTGCTGAAGCATAGCAGCGCCGCAAAATGTACTATTTTCCCATTTTTAAATATAAATACAGACAAAGGAAAACACGTTTTCCGTCTGTATTTATATGTAAAAATCAGTTTAAATGGAAAACCGGGAGCCCTAATCATAATCAAACCGGTGGAGCCTGGCCCTGCACCGGCACCATTGTAGCAGTCCAGTTCGGCCTGCTACACAGGTGTGCGGACTGGTACCGACGGAAATGTGGCGGGTGGAAAATCTCACTGTCGCGGTCCTCACCGCCATGCTAATAGGACCGGCGATTTTCCGGGTTGTGATCGCGGGCGGATGTCCACCGCCGGTCCAGCAGTTGCCACCGCCGGTCCGGCGGCGGCCATCCGTCCGCCATCCTAACAGACCCCTATATTTTTTTCAGATGTTTTCCATCTATGTTTTTACCATTGATATTCTATCAGTGAACCAGGTGCCACACTGTGTTTAGTGGATTGCTGCAGGGCAACGTACTGTTGCAGGACGTGTCGAGAAATTTTTTGCTTAAAGATTGCTGAGCAACCTTAGTTCAGAGAATTTACGCTGATCAACCAATACGTTTTACTTGTTATACATATATGGAGACGGATAAGCGCATGCTGAAGCTCCATAGCATGGATAAGAGCCAGCCTCAGTTTTGAGGTAGTGGAGTCTAAGGCTAAGGTTCTAAGGTGAGGTTCCGTGACGATTTTACTCGTGTTTGTAACATTGTCGTAAATACATAATTTTGGTATCAGTGGACCGCAAATGATCCATTTAGTATATCCTGGTGTTTTCGCTATGCTACGAGCAAGAGCACTCCAGTTACAAACACATTTCTGTTCTACCCATGGCATCCATCTTAGAACACGGAAGCCATTTTGTATTCCTTGCCCTCACATAGTCAATGGACACACAAAGACCTCTTTTCATTTAAGGACACGTAGGCTTTAGCCGGCGATTCACCTTGCGAGTGACACGTGCACCTTAGGCCAGCAACGCTGTAGCAGCATGACTCGGCAAGAACTGCCTCCCCAGCCTGAGGCCAGTCCTGCTATACTGGTTCTTGTGTTCGTTGGCCTGATCATGATTAGGCGGCCGAAGCTGGTAACCGTGCCCATTTACGACCCACAAACATCTCTTATCCTGTCTTTCTATCTTCCACACCTGGCTCTGCTCCTTTCCTTCTGGGCCTTTATTAGGGGGAGGTAACGAAATTTACGATGAGGCGATCCGGGTCTTGAATGAAGAATTGACATGGGATTATGATGGACTAGTGGGAACCCCTCATTCGTAATGTTTTGACATCAGATACTGTTGACGATTCCTGTGCAAACGCCAAATATTTATTGTTTAAGACACGAATGTTTAGAACTGTGGTAACATGTAAAGAATTTGCCCCGAGCAGAATATTTAGTATATAAGGAACAACCCTCTTTGTACAAATTGAACAGGCTCCTAGATACTGCCCATGTGTAGTTTCTGTGACTTCTGTGTCCCTGCAGTAATAAACCGTTGGTCTTTGACGCCACCATCGAGAAGCCCGTGTTTCTGTTTGTTTGTGCACCGAGACAGGTTGAACTCCGGGGTCTTCGGGTGTTTTCCCTGACACCTCTGGACGGAACCAAAAAGTCCAGAACTCCAATTGGCGCCCAACGTGGGGCGACGTCATTCGGTACCGGTCCAAAAGCCTGAAGAGTTCGAGGAGCTTCGTGTGAAGATTTCAGAGGGAGGCGCCCCACTTCATCGATCCCGGCATATCGCAAAAGTGGCCCCGACGTTCTCTTCCACGAGGGTTCCCGTTCAGACGGCTGCAGTGGTCCGTTGCCTTGACCGTCGCCCTGTCTTGGACCCGAGGTGCAGTCCTTAGTACGGCGAGACGTGACGGGTTTCTCCTTGGTGACGTCCTCAGTACCTCAGTTAAGTATTTTGTGAGGGTTGCTCCTGTTTGGATAATCCTTTTAGTTCTCAGTTCAGTTCAGTTCTGTAAGATTATCACTGGTTATTCTGGTTACGATAATCATTCTGTTCAGTTCAGGTATCGATACATTTGTCAGTTCTGGTAGGCCTAAGTTCTTGGTTCGAGTGCGCATCTTTTCTGTTTGTGTCTTGTTTGTTTTGTGTTCCGGATTATAAAATGGTAAGTCGGAAAAATTGTATGTTGTCTTGTTTTAGTTGCAACAGTGATTCCCAGTTGGAGGACTCGTGTTTGGTTCCTCCGATTGGAACTCCCCTTTATGATCTATATTGCAAATTTGGTGTGGGCCCTATCTCTTATAACGAGGTATGGATCCGCTTCACAGAGAAAGATGGTGTCCTTAGTTGGCCACTACATGGTAGTTTTGAACCTGAAGTTCTCGATAATCTAGAAAGAAGGTTGTTTAAGAAGAAAGCCCGGCCGGCAATGTTTGATTCTTTTCGTTATTGGCGAAAAGAATCTAAACAGAGAGAAATTAAAAAGTTGAAGAAAGAACAGAAAGAGCAAGAGTTGACTTTAGAACAGTCTGCTAAGCAGCTGCAACTCAACGAGTCTGAGAAAGCGATGGAGGTGGCCGATAGAGAGCGTAATTTAGCGATAGACAAGTGCTATCCTGCTTTGCCATCGAGTACGGCTAAGATAGTAGAGGACCCTGAAAAGGATCCCCTGTTGTCTTACTTGTTACGATCACCCCCACCGTATGCACAGGGTGCTACGGCTCCACCTATACCGAATGTTCAATTACCGGTTGCTGGACAACCTGGTGTCCCTGTTCCCGCTCCCCCGAATCAAGTTCCTGTACCTCCTGTGGTCAATATTAATGTTCCTTTGCCAACCCCTCTTCCAGGGTTGCCGGCTTCTTTACCTATGCCTGTGTCGCTCACACCTGCTAATTCACAAGCTATTTTGCCTGCTACTCCTACTGTTCCTGATCTATCTGTTCCAACTGCTACTCTATTTACTGCTTCTGCTAATATTATGACTCCACTTTCTGTTCGTCGAAGAATCACTGATTCTGTCTCTAATATTCTATCTCCCTTCTATAAAACTCTGATTAAGACTCCTACCCCTGACTCTGTGCAGAGACGTAGTCAGCTTCCCAGTACTGAAGAAAGAGGAATATTAGATTCCACTGCTCTTAGATGGGTTTCGAAAGTTGGAAGATATAATGTACAAGATGTATTAGATACATTTATGCAATGGAACGAACCGACACAACGATATGTGTTCGATGAAATGTGTTTCCTTCTACGTGAAGAATTGGAAGAGGATGACCCTGAATCAAATCTAGGAGAATTAATTAGTGTTCAGAAAGAGTTTGCTACAGGTATGATAGTTGGTCAAAATATAAAAGAAGCGATGGAACTGATTTTAAGTTATAGGAATGACCCATCCCTTCGTTCACCAAGAGAGTTAGGGAAACGTAACACGAAACAAAATCGTCAATATCCAATGAGAGAGGTTCCACCAATTTGGCGTGAAGCTGTGGCAGCTAATGCAAACCTTGGTATTGCAGCCGCTCCGGCCCAATTCCAGAGAGTATGGATACATATTCCATGGAAGCGAGCTGAAGTATTAGCAGTGAAACAGGCCTTGCCAGATCCGCGTAAAAATCCTGCAGGGTACTACAAAGAGTTGGCTCAAACAGTTGACGCTTGTGTATTGAATCTTGCTGACATAGATCTGCTATTTGGTAATGTAGTACCACAACCAATTTGGGCTAAAATTCGTAAAGAGAATCATCCAGTTGCCCTAGGTGGTGATTGGGCAGCTATAATTGCAGCGGATGGTCAACAAATAGGTGGTTCCAAACCAGAACCCCTAATTGCTAATTTGCCTGGTAGAATAATCGATTTAATGAAAACCCTGATGCCAGCATTACGCGTTAACTGGGACAAATTGTCCGCGTGCAAACAGAAGAAAGACGAAAGCGTCTCGGACTTTTTCACAAGATTCGAGGAGACTTTCGTGGATCATAGTGGTCAGGATATGAGCACAGAAGGAGGCCAGAGATTATTTGTTGATAAATTTGTGCACAATCTGTTGCCAGAACTTAGTGGTAAATTAAAGAATTCTGAAAGTGCGTGGGCTGTCTCTACGACTGCGCAAATACTTGCGACTGCCCAGTACTATGAAAATAGGGATAAAGAGGAGAAGGAAAAATCAGATAAAAATACGAAAGATTTAAAAACTAAAGTACTTTTACAGCAAGCTTATCCGCCTCGCACAAATCAGACTAATATGCAGCAAGGGTCATATCAAAGAACGGAATATAACTTTCAAAGACCACAATACCAATGGAATCAATGTGCTTATTGCAAAGTGGAAGGTCATTACAAAAATGAGTGTCCAGTTCGGGCACAAAATAATGCTGCGGCAGCTCAGAGAGGTCGTGGTAGTTCTATGCAAAACTCTAGAGGTCGAGGACGAGGGGCTATGCCTCCGCAGACGAGTGATCGCCCTTCTAATTATTTCGACCAGCGAAATGGACAATCTGCCCAACAGAATAGGTCTCCACAATATCATGTTGAAGACTATTATGAAGCTAGTGAGGAAGGTCAGCAAAGTGAGTACTAGGACAGCCATGGACAAAGAGAGGGAGTAGTATCAGTTCCAGTAGATCAGAGTGGGCCTTATGTCGCAGTAGCAACATCAGGTATAGTCGAACCGTTTCTGTTGGATACTGGTGCAGCAAAAAGTTCTATCATACATGCGAAACTCCCTGGCGCACCTTTGTCTGGCTCAACAAACGTTTCAGTAGGTTTTTCGGGCGCCCCTGCTCATAACCCTGTTTCTGGTCCTTTGTCGATTTCTGTTGGACCCTGTCAATTGAAAGCACCCCTGATTTTGACGACAGGTTGTAACGAAAATCTGCTTGGTTTAGACTTGTTAAAACGCCTGTACGCGACATTGTACTGTTCTCCAGAAGGAGTACAGCTTACGTTGGGTAAAAGAATAATCTCTCCGATGTACTTGTCGATGGATGCGCTCCCACCAGAGCTGCGTTCACTCCCTGATACTCTTTGGGCGACTGGTCCTAATGATGTAGGTCTATTGGAAATTCCACCCTATGTAGTAACTTTGAAAGCAAATGTCAAACTTCCACGAATTCCACAATACAGAATCTCTAGTGAAGGTGAGCGGGCGCTCCTACTGATAGTGCATGATCTGATTGAGAAAGACGTTATAGAAGAAACTAGAGGTAATGTCTGTAATAGTCCTGTACTGCCTATTTTGAAACGAACTGACCCTACAAAACCTCCAGTATATAGGTTTGTAATTGATCTCAGAGAGGTTAATAAAATTGTGATCCCACAGTTTCCTGTGGTTCCAGACATTACTGCATTGTTAACGTTGATTCCTGCTACAGCAGCATGGTTTTCGGTTGTCGACTTGAAAAATGCCTTTTTCAGCATTCCGATAGCCAAAGAAAGCAGAGATATCTTCGGTTTCTCTCTAGGAGGACGAAGCTTTAGGTTTAAACGCGCTCCACAAGGCTATTGTGAAAGCCCATCCATTTACAGTCAAGCATTAAAAAGCCAGTTAGATTCCTTCGTACTTCCTCTTGGTTCTGCTTTAGTACAATATGTCGATGATCTTCTGGTGGCTGCTGATGACAAGGAAACTTGCAAAACAGCTACGATTTCTTTATTGCATCACTTGTCAGATTTGAATCACAAGGTGTCACCTTCAAAAATGCAATACTGCTGCCAAGAAGTGACTTACCTAGGTCATCTCTTGTCAAAGGAGGGAAGGAAGTTGACCCCAGAGAGAATAAAAGCAATTACACAGATGAATGTTCCTAGCACGCAGAGAGAAGTACGTGCCTTTTTAGGTATTACCTCATATTGTAGGCAATGGATCCCAAATTTTTCTCTTTTAGCAAAACCATTGGTAGCTTTGACTGGGAAAAATGTTCCGAGTCCGGTACCATGGCCTGCAGAATGTCAGCAGAGTTTTTCTGAGTTACGAAATGCACTGTGTTCAGCACCTGTATTGGGTACACCCGACTACAGTAAGCCATTCACGCTCTATGTCCACGAGAGAGAAGGTTGTGCATTGAGTGTTTTGACACAGAAATTTGGTGATAAACAACGCCCTTGTGCGTATTTTTCATCAACATTAGATCCAGTAGCTAGAGCGTTGCCTAGTTGCTTGAGAGCTACAGCCGCAGCTGCAGCTTCCATTCGACAATCTGCTGGTTTAGTAATGAACAACATGCTAGTGGTTATGGTTCCTCATGCGGTGGATACACTTATGAACCGAACCAAGACGCAACACCTTACCCGTGCTAGATTATCAGGTTATGAACTGACACTGTTAGCTAGTCATATTCAGATCAAAAGATGCAATGTATTGAATCCAGCAACATTGTTGCCGACTAGCCAAGAGTCGAGTGATTCCGAACCACACGACTGTTATTTCAAAACTGAGGAAGAAACAAAAGGACGTATTGATCTAAAAAACACTCCGTTATCAGATCCAGATGGCACGCTGTATGTTGATGGGTCTTGCTTCAAATTGGAGAATGGTGATGTGACTGCTGCTTATGCAGTAACGACCTTGAGTACGATTGTGGAGACTGCGAGAGTGAGTCAGAATTCTGCCCAGGCTGCAGAATTGATCGCGCTAACAAGAGCGTGCGTTTTAGCTAAGGGAAAGAGAGTGAATGTGTTCACAGATAGTCAGTACGCGTTCGGCGTGGCCCATAGTTTTGGCCGTTTGTGGAAAGAGAGAGGTTTCATTACGTCCCATGGGACTAAGATTCAACATGGTCAGCTAGTTAATGACTTGTTGGAATCTCTAACCTTGCCGACTGAAGTTGCGATTGTGAAATGCAGTGCTCATAAAGCAATCACAGATGATGTTGGTCGTGGGAATGCTTTTGCCGATGAGACTGCAAAACAGACAGCTAGAAATATGATGAGTAGAATGTATGTTGCAACGTCTGCAAGATGGATTTCTGAATCTGGAATGTGTGAAGACTCAGTGGAAAGCGTGAAGGAAATTCAGAAAGAGGCGACTGAGGAGGAAAAACTTGCATGGAGAGAGAGCACGGGTAAATTAGACTCGAGTGGGTGTTGGATTGACTTGTCAGAACAACAGTGTTGGATGTTGCCTGATGCGTATGTGCTTGCCGTAGTGACGATGGCACATGGAACAGCGCACATCAGTTCAAAAGGGATTTGTAAGATGTTGGCTCCGGTCTGGAAGAATGATGGGATTAGTAAGTGTGCAGAGAGAGTGGTGAGAAATTGTATGGTATGCTTGATGCATAATCCTGGCAAGGGAATCCCCACACCTACAGGTCACTTCGCTCCTCCTTCCTGCCCCTTTGAAGTGATCCAGCTAGACTTCATTCACATGGATCGTTGTAATAACTTGAAATCCGTCCTAGTGGTAGTTTGTGCTTTCTCCAGATGGATCGAAGCATACCCGCTAAAGGACAATACTGCCTTATCCACTGCCAAAATTCTTCTCAAAGAATACTTCCCCAGATACGGAATGCCACGGATTGTATGGTCAGATAACGGAAGTGAGTTCGTAGGGAAGGTTATGCAGAGTGTGTGTGCCGGCCTAGGGATTAGACAGAAGTTTCATAGTGCGAATCATCCCCAGTCCGCGGGTTTAGTCGAGGGTTACAATGGCACCCTTAAACTGAAACTTGCTAAGATACAAGCATCCACGGGTTTGTCCTGGCCAGACGCATTGCCGTTGGCTTTGCTATCAACAAGAGCAACCGTACATTCTAGAGTAGGGCTTAGTCCTTATGAAATAGTTTTTGGTCGTCCTGCAAATGTTTGGGGGGTACCTAGACCAAAAGAATTCAAGCAGCTGGAATACCCAATGTTAATTGATTACCTTTTCGACTTGACTGCTAAATTGAGTCTTATTCACCAACAGGTTTTCGATGCATTGCCAAAGCCACCGGAGAGTCCAGGCCATCAGCTGAAACCGGGTGATCAGGTGGTCATAAAAAATTTTGCAAGAACAAAAAATCTTCAGCCCAGATTCATTGGCCCTTTCCAAGTCCTACTAGCAACGAGAACTGCTATTCGTGTGGCCGGAAGGAAAAACTGGATCCATACGACACATGCCAAACGTGTGCCTCTGCCACTTCCTTACGACAACTGGGTAAAGAAAGGAATCGGTGCCTCTGAAACGGAACAAGTCCCCAGGTTCATACCTTTCAGCGATGCAGAACTGATCACGGATTCACCAAATACTGACTCTCCTCCTGAAACTGCTCTTTTGAACCCTGAACATTTGCCATCTGCACCAAAAGAACATTTGCCATCTGCGAACGTGAACATTGCAACGTCAGCTGAAAATACATTGTTTCCAGATCAGACAGCTCCTGCAAAACTGAGATACAACTTACGTTCTCGCAATATGGACAAATAAAGCAGGAAACTGCCTATTTTCAGATTTGAATTTGCTATACATTGCCTCCAGCCAGGAAGTTTGCTAAATACTTTGTATTGTTTCTTTTTGTTTTAAAATTGCCTTGCCGTCTGGGTAGCCGTAGGGTCGTGGCTGTGTGCCTAGTTGAATCTGCGGGGGTCAGACACAAGTTCGATCTTTCTGTTAGTTCTGGGAACTCCCAGGGCTGATAGAGGCATTTTCATCTACGTACACATCATCAGTGGTCGCGAACGGTCGTAGAAGATGGAGCTTCCTGAGCTGCAACGAGAAAATGTAATTTATGTTCGCAGAAATAGACTGTACAGAATACTTCACAGCAAATGCTTTCTAATGCAATGTGCAGTTACATTTTTAATTGTTTTGATAACGTTGGTGGGTGGAATCGTCTTTGGTGTACATTTGATTTTTATGCCAGTAACTACAGTACCTCCCCTTGATCCTACTACTTCTACGGTTTCTTCTATGCATTCTTTTCACTCATTTCCTGAACACGAACAAGCTCGACGCTCAGAATTTATTAACAATACATTTGTACAGCTCTTGCATCAACACCAACTGGTAGTTAATACTACAGACTGCTGGGTGTGTGGCTTGATACCTCACACTATGGAAAAAGGCATTCCCTATCTAGTCTTGCCTTTTAGCTACAATGGATCATTTCAGGCCTTTCAGACCATTTTTTCATATGCCCTTGAGACCTATCCTCCGCGCCCACCACGGTCCACTAAATACAACTCAGCCAACAAAGCTTTAGTCCAGGGAATTATTGACATGATTAAAGACGTCAATAATACTCCATCTTACCCTAGAGATGAATTACGGGTGTATTTGAGTTGGAACTCTACCGAGTATCGCCTTAGTTTGGGAGAAGGCAAGCGTAAAAGCTCCACTTCAGTTTGGGTCGTGCCTCACCGAGGTCAAGTCTGTTTGCAAGGAAATGGGAGAAATCCGAGAGCTCAGCTAGGGAGGAGTGAGTGCGTTGAGACTTACGTATTTCCGTCTAACTCCTCCCCTGCCTTTCTGACTGCTAGGGGTACCTACTTCATCTGTCAGGACAGAGCATATACATGGCTGCCTGCTGACTTTTCAGGTTCATGTTATATTGCTCGATTGTTACCTCCGACATACACTGCTTCTTCAGATTATCACAAGACCAGAGTAGCAAGAGGTGTCTTCAGCAAGGAAGATACCGCTGGTCAAGAAGCTGGAGACTTTTTCAAAGGTTTCCTTCCGTTTTGGGGGCCTATGGCCAATAGTAGAAATCTACGTCAACTAACACGGGTAGTTGAATCTACTATTACAGAAACTGCTGGTGCCCTTAGTAACTTAACAGCTGAGCTTCAGGCGGATCGTCTCATGACGTTGCAGAACCGTATGGTTCTAGACGTAATACTTGCAGATCGAGGTGGGGTATGCAGAATGATCCAATCGAGCTGCTGTGTCTTTATTCCAAATAATGCTCCAACAGTCTATGAAGCGATCTCTAAGCTACACAAGATTTCCGACTCTATACACGTAGATAAGGGAAACTGGTCCTTCATGGAGTGGTTTTGGACTCTGGTATCAGCGTGGGGATGGAAGGTTCTGATGGTCATTGGTGTCATCCTAGTATTTCTGTTCTCGTGCTGTCTTATTATCCAATGTGGTCCCGCTCTGTGTAGTCTCTGTGCTGCAACCTGTTTCAGAAAACCACCTGCATTAGGAGAAAAGGCACGAGACAGGATGATGATACAACAACATGTCACTGACCTAATGAGCATAGAATTAGACTCTGACTCTGATATAGACTGAGTAATTGCCTATGTAAGGGCAAAAGGAGGGTCTGAGGTTCCGTGACGATTTTACTCGTGTTTGTAACATTGTCGTAAATACATAATTTTGGTATCAGTGGACCGCAAATGATCCATTTAGTATATCCTGGTGTTTTCGCTATGCTACGAGCAAGAGCACTCCAGTTACAAACACATTTCTGTTCTACCCATGGCATCCATCTTAGAACACGGAAGCCATTTTGTATTCCTTGCCCTCACATAGTCAATGGACACACAAAGACCTCTTTTCATTTAAGGACACGTAGGCTTTAGCCGGCGATTCACCTTGCGAGTGACACGTGCACCTTAGGCCAGCAACGCTGTAGCAGCATGACTCGGCAAGAACTGCCTCCCCAGCCTGAGGCCAGTCCTGCTATACTGGTTCTTGTGTTCGTTGGCCTGATCATGATTAGGCGGCCGAAGCTGGTAACCGTGCCCATTTACGACCCACAAACATCTCTTATCCTGTCTTTCTATCTTCCACACCTGGCTCTGCTCCTTTCCTTCTGGGCCTTTATTAGGGGGAGGTAACGAAATTTACGATGAGGCGGTCCGGGTCTTGAATGAAGAATTGACATGGGATTATGATGTACTAGTGGGAACCCCTCATTCGTAATGTTTTGACATCAGATACTGTTGACGATTCCTGTGCAAACGCCAAATATTTATTGTTTAAGACACGAATGTTTAGAACTGTGGTAACATGTAAAGAATTTGCCCCGAGCAGAATATTTAGTATATAAGGAACAACCCTGTTGGACAGGCCACATGAAGGGCCGCTCTCCCCCGGCCCAACCAGGCCCGAACCAGCCACGCAAGTACCACACACCACCATTGCACGTCCACCGTCCCCGCAGGGACCCCTACACTCGAACCTGTTGACCGCGTAGGCCGACCCACTACCGGCCTGCGCGCCCATCCTGGGCGCCATCTTGGACACTCCACCACGAGGCCGCCTGGCCCCCGATCGACCTCAACCCTGGGCCTGGCCAGGCCTCAGACATTCCGGCACCAACATCCACCCAGGAGGTGAGCGGGCTACTTGGTCAGTCAATGGGAGCAAGAGGTGTCGATGGCTCTCCCCCGCCAAGTACCGCTCGCCCATCGCCTCCCCGGGCGCTGGCTCCACCCCCCTGCTGGGTGTCTGAACCCCCTCATCCCGGACCTCCCGACCTCCAAGTGCGAGGGTCCGGACATCAAAGCACACCAGCCCTATAACTGGGGCAGCTCCAGAGCCGGACGGGAGTTGTATCTTGGAGTCGAGAGACGCAAAGAAGAACTCATCCTTGACGGACTACTGGCGCTGCCGTAGCTCTGTCTTGTGCACCCTCGTCTTGCCTGCTGGCGCTGCCGCGGCTTTGGGAACCACCCTATCCTTCATCGTCGTCGGGACCTGCTGGCGTGGCCGCGGACCGTTTGTAACCACCACCTTCATCGGGACCTGCTGGCTCTGCCGCGGACCGTCGTCTTCTTCATCCATCTCGGGACCTGCTGGCTCCGCCGCGGCCCGTTCATCTACACCACCGAGCTCGAGGATTGAGAGCTATTTCCATCTCTTTGGTAACAAGACTGTCCCGCTACCCTTTTCCCAAACAGAGACCAGAATAGAGGGGACCCCTGAGTCCAGACCTCCTTGTACCATTCTACCGTACTTGAAGAATTGCCTATAAAGTATCGTTGAACTTTATCATTGTGTGGTGTCCGTCTGTGGGGGCGGGAGTTACTTGTCTGTACGATTCACGGGAGACGGCTCTCCCCGGAGACCTCTCCCCTTATCCTCGGCCGACCCTCCCGGTCCGTCTAACATTGGTGGCCAGCGACGGGATCCGAATCACCGCATAAACCGTACAGAGAGTAGCTCACCCCACGGCGAATCACGATGTCAACTAAAGACAGCGGATCAACGGAGAAATTCCAGATGGAGAAATTGGACGAGTACAGCCATCGTGAACTTAAACAGTTCTGTATCGAATTAGGTATCGCTACCACCGGACTAAATACCAAAGATGACTTTAAGCAGGCCCTGGAATCTTGGGCAGAAACCGGGGCTGCCGGAACCCCCGATCAAGACATCGCAGCACAAACCCCCATGGCCCCTGAAGAACGAAGAACGGGTCTCTCGCCAGACGAGATCCAGGAACGAGAAAGAACCCGACTACACGAGCTGGAAATGGCCCGGCTCAAAATGGACGTTGAACTAAAGTTGGCCGAACAGAAAATCAACTTAGAGCACCTGCGTCTCCGAGAAGAAAGAGAGGAGAAACAGAGACAAAGGGAGCTCGAGGAAAAGAAACTGGCATATGAACATGAGCGGAAATTAGCTGAAATCGACCTACGCAAACAGAATAAAGAAGCAGGGGTGCCCGAGCAACCCCACACTCCAGGGGCAACAGAGAAGAAGGTACACATCCCCAAGGATGTCGTTCGAGAATACTTCCGAGAGGACGACATCCAGCAATGGTTTAAGGCCTATGAAATCGCTATGACTGCACACCGGATCGATAGAAGCGATTGGGGGGCCGGTCTGTGGGGGAGATTCCTCAATGAGGGCCGCGACGCCCTGCTGCAACTCCCGGACCACCAGATGACCTCCTATGACCATATGAAAGCTGCACTCCTCACCCGCTATGGCCTCACACCCGAGATGTACCGTCAGAGGTTCCGAGACTGCACCCGCATCCCAGGTACAACTTGGGTGGACTATGTCAATTACTTTAGCCGAGCCTTCGAGGGCTGGATCAAAGGAAGCAAGGTCACAACCTACGAACAACTGTTCAATCTTATGGTATGGGAGCATCTGTCGAACAATTGCTTCATTGAACTTCGCCAGCACCTCCTCGACAGCAAGTTAACGGATCCCCGGCAGCTCGCAGCCGAAGCAGACCGGTGGGAGATCACCAGAGTGAGTCGAAATGGGTCCTCCGAACAGAACCGGAACAACAATGGTCAGCACCGTCCCCGAGGAGGTGGAGGCCAAGGACGCGGAAGAAGCAACGCTCCGGTCACCCCCACTACCAGCCCCACCCCCCCGGCCAACCGGGGCAGCACCCCAGCGCGACCGGGACATCGAGCCAATGTTACCTGCCATCGATGCCAACGAGTCGGACACTATGCAAACGACCCAAACTGCCCCCAGTACCAGAGCCCAAGACCCCGCCAAGTAGCCGCTGCTGCTCTGGGGGAGGAACAGATCTCAGAGGAACAAGAAGAATATGAACAGGAACACCAAGAATGGGAGCCAGCCGCCATGGCTCTCGCCTGCCTAGGGGGGAGAGACATGGTCCCGCGGGTCCCCCTACCCGCTAATACCCAGAAGTACAGCCAATGGGTGGGCATCAATGGACGCCGGGCTGAAGCCCTTCGTGACACTGGGGCCAGTGTAACAGCCGTCCGCTGTCACCTGGTGACCCCCGAACAATACTTACCAAACATTCTCTGCCCTGTACGTTCAGCCGATAACTCAGAAAGTCTGTGTCGGATGGCCTGCGTCCCCTTCGAATGGGGAGGGGTCTCCGGCATGTTGAAGGTGACGGTCCGAGATGATGCCCCCGTAGACTGCCTCCTGGGTAATGACCTGGAAAGCTCTCCATGGGCAGCAGTCGAACGAAAAGAGCACCTGGGGATGCTGGGCGTCCCGGACTGGGCGTGCGTCACCACCCGGTCCATGACCGCCTGTGCCAACACCCGCCCAGAGGAACTCGAATGGCCGGCGCCACCGCCTCCGGTCGCCCCCGCCGAAACCACCGACCGTGACGTCCCCCCCGAACCAGCTCAACCTCCAGACCTCGCTAACCTCGACCAGTGGCCTCAAGAGGGGGGGCCCACGCAAGAACAATTTCGCCAAGAACAAAAGACCTGTCCCTCCCTCGAGGGACTCCGCCAGCAAGCGCTAGCCCAAAGCGCAGGGGATACCTCCGGAACTCACTGGGTCTACTGGGACAATGATCTGCTGTACAGTGAGCAAAGAATCGCGGAGCTGGGGGCCAGCCGAGTCCTAGTGGTACCCCTCCGTTTTAGAGACTTTCTGCTAAACCTGGCCCACGATGTCCCCCTGGCAGGACACTTGGGTCAAGACAAAACCTATAGCCGCCTGGTGACCCACTTCTTCTGGCCCAAAATGAGGGACAATGTACACCAGCATTGCCGATCTTGCCCCACGTGCCAAGCCAGTGGGAAGAGCGGCCGCAAACTGAAAGCCCCCCTGCAACCTTTTCCCGTGGTCACCACCCCGTTCGAGAGGGTCGGAATCGATATCGTAGGGCCCCTGGACCCGCGCACAAAACAAGGCCATCGATTCATCCTGGTGCTAGTGGACCACGCCACCCGCTACCCGGAGGCTGTTCCCCTGCGGACTGTGACAGCCCCGGTAGTCGGCCGGGCTCTGATGGGGATCTTCTCCCGGGTGGGCTTCCCCCGGGAGGTCGTCAGTGACAGAGGCACGAACTTTATTTCGAAATATATGAAATCTCTCTGGCAACAGTGCGGGGTTACCTACCGGTTCACGACCCCCTATCACCCTCAAGGAAACGGCCTCGTTGAGCGGTTCAACCGCACGCTCAAAGGGATGATCGGGGGGTTGGAAGAGCCCCTCCGTCGCCAGTGGGATGTGCTGCTGCCGTGCCTCCTCTTCGCATATCGAGAGGTTCCCCAGAAGTCCCTGGGCTTCAGCCCATTTGAACTGCTATATGGACACCCCGTGCGCGGGCCGCTCAGCCTAGTTAAGGAAGGCTGGGAGATGCCCCCTCTAAAGAACCCACCAGATGTTTTCCGCTACCTCCTAACACTCCGCAACCAGACCCGGCGATTCCGAGAACTAGCAAAAGCCAACCTAGAGGCCAGTCAAGAGGACATGAAAAGGTGGTATGACCGGAATGCCTCCTCCATCGAATTTGAACCTGGGCAACAGGTATGGGTGATGTCCCCCACCGAACCCTGCGCCCTACAAGACAAGTGGACAGGGCCCTTCAAAGTGGTCGAGCGCAAGGGTCCGGCTACCTATCTCATCGACTTGGAATCTTCCCGGAACCCCCTCCGGGTCCTCCACGCTAACAGACTGAAACCGCACTTTGTACGGACAGAACTCAGCCTCCTGATGGCCACAGACAATGGGGCTGAAGAGGACTCCGAGCCCCTCCCGGACCTCCTACGAACGCGGGAGAAAGATGGTTCCGTAGATGGGGTCCGACTCTCAGAGGCCCTCACCCGAGAGCAACACCAGGAGTGCCAAGTTCTCCTGTCACAATTCGCCAGCCTGTTCTCCCTCACCCCAGGTGTCACTTCCTGGTGTACGCACGATGTGGACACGGGGGACAGCCCCCCTATCCGCCACCGGGCCTACCACGTGCCAGATCGGGTACGGGCCTGCATCCAGGAGGAAGTAGCCAAAATGCTCACGCTCGGGGTCATCGAGCCCTCAGACAGCCCCTGGGCCAGCCCTGTAGTACTGGTCCCCAAAGCAGCTGCCCCCGGCACCACACCAGAACTCCGGTTCTGCGTCGACTACCGGGGCTTGAATGCGGTCACCAGGACAGACGCACATCCCATCCCCCGGGCAGATGAACTAATCGACCGCATGGGAGCTGCCCGCTACCTCAGTATCTTCGACCTGACGGCGGGCTACTGGCAAATCGGCCTCACACCCCGGGCACAAGAACGTTCTGCCTTTTCCACTCCCGATGGCCATTACCATTTCACAGTCATGCCCTTCGGCATGAAGAATGCCCCAGCAACATTCCAACGGCTCGTCAATCAGGTCCTGGCGGGGCTCGAAGGATTCAGCGCCGCCTACCTAGACGACATCGCTGTATACAGCAACCAGTGGTCCGAGCACCTCCACCACCTCCGAGCAGTGCTGCACGCCCTTCAGCAAGCTGGCCTCACGATCAAGGCCAGCAAATGTCAAATTGGGCAAGGGTCTGTAACCTACCTCGGGCACCAGGTGGGAAGCGGCCTGGTGGCCCCTCTGCAGCTAAAAATTGCCGCCATCCAGTCCTGGCAGCCCCCCATTACCCAGACCGAGGTACGAGCCTTCCTGGGCCTCACGGGCTATTACCGAAGGTTCGTGAAAGACTATGGTACTATCGTGAGGCCCCTCACAGAGCTCACGTCAAAAAATCAGCCCCAGAAAGTCAACTGGACCCCAGAGTGTCAAGCTGCATTTGAACAATTGAAAGCCGCCATGTGCTCCGCCCCTGTGCTCCAGGCCCCCGACTACAGCCGGGAGTTCATCGTCCAGACGGATGCCTCCGACCATGGCATTGGGGCAGTCCTGTCTCAAGTGAACACCGAAGGCCGTGATCAGCCGGTGGCCTTCATCAGCCGGCGACTCCTACCACGGGAACAACGCTGGAGCACCATAGAGAGGGAGGCCTTCGCGGTGGTATGGGCCCTCAAGAAGCTCCGGCCCTACCTTTTTGGCACACCCTTTCGGGTACAGACCGACCACCGACCCCTGCAGTGGCTGATGCAGATGCGGGGGGAAAACCCGAAGTTACTACGCTGGTCCATCTCCCTACAAGGGATGGACTTCACAGTTGAACATCGGCCTGGGCCAGATCACGCCAACGCAGATGGCCTGTCCCGGTTCTTCCGCCTCGACGAGAAGAGTCCCCAAGAGAATGGGTAACTCTCCCCGCCTTCAGCTGGGGGGGACGCATGTTGGACAGGCCACATGAAGGGCCGCTCTCCCCCGGCCCAACCAGGCCCGAACCAGCCACGCAAGTACCACACACCACCATTGCACGTCCACCGTCCCCGCAGGGACCCCTACACTCGAACCTGTTGACCGCGTAGGCCGACCCACTACCGGCCTGCGCGCCCATCCTGGGCGCCATCTTGGACACTCCACCACGAGGCCGCCTGGCCCCCGATCGACCTCAACCCTGGGCCTGGCCAGGCCTCAGACATTCCGGCACCAACATCCACCCAGGAGGTGAGCGGGCTACTTGGTCAGTCAATGGGAGCAAGAGGTGTCGATGGCTCTCCCCCGCCAAGTACCGCTCGCCCATCGCCTCCCCGGGCGCTGGCTCCACCCCCCTGCTGGGTGTCTGAACCCCCTCATCCCGGACCTCCCGACCTCCAAGTGCGAGGGTCCGGACATCAAAGCACACCAGCCCTATAACTGGGGCAGCTCCAGAGCCGGACGGGAGTTGTATCTTGGAGTCGAGAGACGCAAAGAAGAACTCATCCTTGACGGACTACTGGCGCTGCCGTAGCTCTGTCTTGTGCACCCTCGTCTTGCCTGCTGGCGCTGCCGCGGCTTTGGGAACCACCCTATCCTTCATCGTCGTCGGGACCTGCTGGCGTGGCCGCGGACCGTTTGTAACCACCACCTTCATCGGGACCTGCTGGCTCTGCCGCGGACCGTCGTCTTCTTCATCCATCTCGGGACCTGCTGGCTCCGCCGCGGCCCGTTCATCTACACCACCGAGCTCGAGGATTGAGAGCTATTTCCATCTCTTTGGTAACAAGACTGTCCCGCTACCCTTTTCCCAAACAGAGACCAGAATAGAGGGGACCCCTGAGTCCAGACCTCCTTGTACCATTCTACCGTACTTGAAGAATTGCCTATAAAGTATCGTTGAACTTTATCATTGTGTGGTGTCCGTCTGTGGGGGGGGGAGTTACTTGTCTGTACGATTCACGGGAGACGGCTCTCCCCGGAGACCTCTCCCCTTATCCTCGGCCGACCCTCCCGGTCCGTCTAACAAACCCTCTTTGTACAAATTGAACAGGCTCCTAGATACTGCCCATGTGTAGTTTCTGTGACTTCTGTGTCCCTGCAGTAATAAACCGTTGGTCTTTGACGCCACCATCGAGAAGCCCGTGTTTCTGTTTGTTTGTGCACCGAGACAGGTTGAACTCCGGGGTCTTCGGGTGTTTTCCCTGACACCTCTGGACGGAACCAAAAAGTCCAGAACTCCAATGGCTAGTACCATGATAGGCGATCTACAAGAAATGATTCAGGTGGCAATGAGTAATCAGACAGACCCCTCTTGGGAAACCATTTATCAAATGATTGCCAATATCAAGAGTAAGATCTTAAAGTAGAAGGACACCTGGATTGCTAAATAAAAAGAGAAAATTCTGGGAAGCCTCAAGATCTAGCCTTTTAATAGCCTGGTCCCCATCTGTAGATAACTTAGCCCTGTCTTTGACAACTGCAGAGATACGAGAGGCTAAGGCTCCAGAGGAATATTACAATGAGGACACACACATAACTTGAGAAGTAATGAAAACCACAGGTGAAGCTTCCAAAAATGGTACTACTAAGAGATCAATTTCCCGGTCCTATCTTATTTTGTGAAGCCCTCTCTGTATCATGGAAGTCACTGGAAGAGCATAAGCAAGCTTTTTTTTGCCACTTGAACAATATTCTCCATGCATTGTGAAATTGTCACTGACAAGTCAAAATTCTTGACTATTAAATGGAAGGGCCTCATTTACGTGGCCCCTTGCAGCACTTTTGTGCCCTCGGAGCATCACTTTTTAGATGCTCCAGTGGTGCAATGTGCCACAGCATAATTACAAGTTCATGTTACGCCACTTTGAGTGGCTTTTCATGGAGTGTATATACATGCCCCTCATGCAGAACACTACGTGAAAGTGGCGTTCCATGGGTGTTGCTGTTGTTTTCCCACGCAACATCCATGGAATCTGAATCATTCCCAGAACTATGAGGCATGATGAATCTGGGACTGTGTCAGATCCTACCACCACCCCAGGGGTGGCATTAGGGAGGTGCAACGAGGAGAAATATCCTTATTTCTCCTTGCTTTTTCCTCTTCAATGTTTGCTGCATTCTCCAGTACACATAGAAAGAAGAAAACACCTCTTGTACTTGTTTTTGTGCAGGAAGGTGTCCCTGCACAAAAACAATCAACCCTACAACACAGACACCCTTGCACCATGGAGCATTGGTGCCTGCGTTAGTGCATTTCAAAAAGGGGGTGGTGATGGACAGAGTATCTGAGTTAATCAAAACACTCCTACCCAGTCAACATATCAGGGCTTGATCCATCACCGTTTTTTAGCTCACTGCACCATCCCAGTTCAGAACCTGGCTATATGCAAATTAGTCTGTCCCTGGCCCAGTGCATCAAGGGAACAGGGCAGACCAAACTACCAAGCCAATTCTTCACTGGAAAGGAAACAAGCTTCCGGGGACCGGTTTCTGGCATTACAGCCGTCTTCGGCCCGGCTTGCTTGAATCCTGATGGTGCAGTGAGCAAGGGACTCATGTCTGAGCATACCCTTCCACACTTGTGGTGGCCAAAACATTTCAACAAGCATTGGAAATGCAATAGGTCTCGCATTAGAAAAGTTGGAGTTATTGGTCTTGTAAATGACATATTTTATTTATTTGTTGGTTTTTAAAATTGCTAAATTGATGGCTTTGTCATTTACAATGCCAATAGTTATAACTTTCGCGAATGTGACACCTATAGCATTTGGAATGCAACATGTTTTGTATTTACGTGACTTAGATGGCAGCTCTGGTCGTTAGGCCACATCTCTAGAGAGCAGGAGAGTGCAGCAGGGGAGAGAAGCACAGCAATGCAATAGGTCTCGCATTAGGAAAGTTTGAGCTATTGGTATTGTAAAGGACACATTTTTTATTTATGTGCTTGTTTTGAAAATAGCGAAATTAATAGCTTTGTTATTTACAATGCCAATAGTTTTATCTTTCGAAAATGTGACACCTATTGTTACACAATATGTGTTGTGAGGGTGAGTGAGGGTGAGGGGTTGAGGGTGAGGGGTTGAGGGTGAGTGAGGGTGAGGGGTTGAGGGTGAGTGGTTGAGGGTGAGTGAGGGTGAGGGGTTGAGGGTGAGTGAGGGTGGGTGAGGGTGAGTGAGGGTGAGGGGTTGAGGGTGAGTGAGGGTGAGGGGTTGAGGGTGAGTGAGGGTGAGGGTGAGTGAGGGTGAGTGAGGGGTTGAGGGTGAATGAGGGTGAGTGAGGGTGAGGGGTTGAGGGTGAGTGAGGGTGAGGGGTTGAGGGTGAGTGAGGGTGAGGGTGAGTGAGGGTGAGTGAGTGAGGGTGAGGGTGAGGGGTTGAGGGTGAGTGAGAGTGAGGGGTTGAGGGTGAGTGAGGGTGAGGGTGAGTGAGTGTGAGGGTGAGGGTGAGGGGTTGAGGGGTGGGTGAGGGTGAGGGGTTGGGGGTGTGGGGTGGGGGTGAGGGGTTGAGGGTGAGGGGTTGGGGGTGAGGGGGTGAGGGGTGAGGGGTGAGTGAGGGTGAGTGAGGGTGAGTGAGGGTGAGGGTGAGAGAGGGGTTGAGGGTGAGGGGGGTGAGGGTGAGTGAGGGTGAGTGAGGGTGAGTGAGGGTGAGTGAGGGTGAGTGAGGGTGAGTGGGGTGAGGGGTTGAGGGTGAGTGAGGGTGAGGGAGAGTGAGGGTGAGTGAGGGTGAGTGAGGGTGAGGGAGAGTGAGGGTGAAGGAGAGTGAGGGTGAGGGTGAGGGAGAGTGAGGGGTTGAGGGTGGGTGAGGGTGAGTGAGGGTGAGGGGTTGAGGGTGAGTGAGGGTGAGGGGTTGAGGGTGAGTGAGGGTGAGGTGAGGGTGAGGGGTTGAGGGTGGGTGAGGGTGAGGGGTTGAGGGTGGGTGAGGGTGAGAGGGGTTGAGGTGGGGTGAGGTGAGGTGTGAGTGGTGAGGGTGAGGGGGTGAGGGTGGGTGAGGGTGAGGGGTTGAGGGTGGGTGAGGGTGAGGGGTTGAGGGTGGGTGAGGGGTTGAGGGTGGGTGAGGGTGAGGGTTGAGGGTGGGTGAGGGTGAGGGGTTGAGGGTGAGTGAGGGTGAGGGGTGAGGGTGAGTGAGGGGGAGGGTGAGGGGTTGAGGGTGAGTGAGGGTGAGTGAGTGTGAGGGTGAGGGGTTGAGGGTGGGTGAGGGTGAGGGGTTGAGGGTGGGTGAGGGTGAGTGAGGGTGAGGGTTGAGGGTGAGAGGGGAGGGTGAGGGGTTGAGGGTGGGTGAGGTGGTGAGGGTGAGGGGTGAGGGTGGGGTGAGGGTGAGGGGTTGAGGGTGGGTGAGGGTGAGGGGTTGAGGGTGTGAGGTGGAGGGGTGGTGGTGAGGGTGAGGGGTGAGGGTGAGGGGTGAGGGTGGGGGGTGAGGTGTGTGAGGGTGAGGGTGTGAGGGTGGGGTGTGGGGGGTGAGGGTGAGTGTGAGGGGGTGAGGGTGAGGGGGTGAGTGAGGGGTAGGGTGAGGGGGCGAGGGGTGAGGGGGCGAGGGTGAGGGGGTGAGGGTGGGTGAGGGGTTGAGGGTGAGGGGGTTGAGGGGTGAGGGAGGGGGTGAGGGTGAGGGGGTGAGGGTGAGGGGTGAGGGGGTGAGGTGAGGGGTGAGGGTGAGGGGGTGAGGGTGAGGGGTTGAGGGTGAGGGGTTGAGGGTGCGGGGTTGAGGGTGAGGGGTTGAGGGTGAGGGGTTGAGGGTGAGGGTGAGGGTGAGAGGGTTGAGGGTGAGGGGTTGAGGGTGAGGGGTTGGGGTGAGGGGTTGAGGGTGAGGGGTTGAGGGTGGGTGAGGTGAGAGGGTGAGGGGTTGAGGGTGAGTGAGGGGTGAGTGAGGGTGAGGGGTTGAGGGTGAATGAGGGTGAGGGGTTGAGGGTGAGTGAGGGTGAGGGGTTGAGGGTGAGTGAGGGTGAGGGTGAGGGTGAGTGAGGGTGAGGGGGGGTGGAGGGTTGAGGGTGGGTGAGGGGAGTGAGGTGAGGGGTTGAGGGTGAGAGGTGAGGGTGAGAGGTTGAGGGTGGGTGAGGGGTGGGGTGGGTGAGGGTGGGTGAGGGTGAGGGGGTTGAGGGTGGATGTGAGGGTGAGGGGTTGAGGGTGGGT